>NW_010446058.1:0-468 GCF_000710305.1 Buceros rhinoceros silvestris | reverse complement strand
CCCTGCCTCTGTGGGTCATGGAGAGCTGCAGCGCAGCGTGAGGTCTGGAGTTCCCAACCGCAGTGGATGGGGCTGGTGCACACGCAGCGCCTGTTCACTGGTGCCCGATACGGACTGAGGGTCTCTGCTAAAACCCCGCAGCGCAGAGCTGCGCCCGTTCTCTGTTCCCTAGCAGGGATGTCCCCATGTCTAGTGCCACCAAAACACTTAATACATCAGGGACCGTTGAATGCCGCTAGGAAAGGACAGCAGGCGTCCCAGCCGCCTGCAAACAAGGCTGTCCCCAGTCTGAGCCCTGACAGCGTGAGGGGTTTGTCATCGGACTGAGCGGCCAGTCTGTGCCTGTTCCCCTGGTCTGTGCTGGAACAGATCGTACAGCGTGTCTGCACTTCTGAGTGATTCTGCTGACGTGGTCTGAAATCTCTTACTATTTCTGCACAGAAATAAAGTGTCTAATGCACATTTGGG
>NW_010446057.1:0-468 GCF_000710305.1 Buceros rhinoceros silvestris | reverse complement strand
AGGGGGGTGTTCCCTAACTTTCCTTACAGCTCGATTGCTTCCCAAGGCCAGACCCTATCTGCAACAGCTTGGCAACAAATTTGCAAATCTGGTGCTAAGCTTTTGCAATTTGGCGTCAAACGGAGGAAATTTGGCACCAAACCGTCGAATTTGGCGCCAAACTTGGCAAATTTGGTGCCCAAACCTGTCAATTTCTTGCCAAAACCTGCAAATTTGGTGCCCAAACATGGAAATCTAGCACCAAAACCTCGAGTTCGGTGCCAAAACATCAAATTTGGTGCCAAACTCGGGAAAATGGGCGCCAAAATCCACAGATTTGATGCCAAACCCCCCAAATTTGGTGCCAAACTCGGGAAATTTGGCGCCCAACGCGAGAAATTAGGCGCCAAACTCGGGAAATTTGGCGCCAAACCCTCCAATTAGGCACAAAACCTCCAAATTTGGAGCCAAAACCTCCTATTCAGCAGC
>NW_010446056.1:0-468 GCF_000710305.1 Buceros rhinoceros silvestris | reverse complement strand
CCTTCCCGTGTATCACTTACAAAGCACAACTTGAAATAGAATAGTAACCACTCTGCCCTGTGTCCCTAACCAATTATCCTCAAAGAATTATAATGTATTAATTCTCCATTAATTATTCCGTGCCATACATCTTTTAAAAAACATTCCACAAAACTGCAAATGTTATTTGCTGCTGACTCTCAGAAGCTGATTCATCTGTGTGTGCAGGTCCTGTAGGACTCTCTTAGCTCAGACTTCTAGCGTAAAGTATCAACTACACAAAATTAAGTGGGAAAAAATAACGTAATGGTTGCTCAGCATTTCTGAAATTCGAGGAAGCATCTGTTTGGACCAAATGTGGGGGCCTCTCTTTATGATTATGCTTTCCATTCATACTGAATTAGAAGTTGGAAAACGCAACCCAGATGAGGGCTCCATTGTACCAGATACTACAAAAGTATGAAAGTGAGAAAAGCAAACTGAGAAGAA
>NW_010446055.1:0-468 GCF_000710305.1 Buceros rhinoceros silvestris | reverse complement strand
CCCCATTGTAAATCACAGAGACAGCGAAGAAATACTGGACTCTGGGTCTGATCCACTTGGTGTTTGCCAACAGCCCCATGGAAGGTCTGGCCACCATGTCTACAAAAGCTAGGATGGAGAGCAGAAAGGCTGCAGACTCGTTAGCGATCTTCTTGCTCTTCGCGTAATTGCTGAGGAAAACCAAGGGAGTGAAGAGCCCGAAGAACATGACCACGTTGCCCGACAGATAGAGCAGGAAGCCCCTGTGCTTAAAGAGGGACAGGTCCAAGAACTTGTTGATTGTCTGGAAAAACGTGGTCTTCTCTTTCTTGCCCTTCCCACCAATGAGGTCTGTGCTGGTGTCACTGTCATCCTTTTTCACCACCTTCCCAGCTTCCTGCAGCACCTCCTTAGCAGCCTCTTTCTTCAGCTGATCCGGCTTGGGGCCGATGGGCCGCATCAGGGATCCGGCAACGCAGCAGTTCAGCA
>NW_010446054.1:0-468 GCF_000710305.1 Buceros rhinoceros silvestris | reverse complement strand
GGTTGGAAAAGACCTTTAAGACCATTGAGTCTAACCATTAACCCAGCACCAACTTAAACCCTGTTCCTAAGCACCTCAGCACCACGCCACAAAACTGTTTCTCACGGGAATACGTATGTACTCTAGCAACCAATGTTCTTGATTTTGTTCTCCAGCCACATTTTGATGTTAATACCAACATGTAGCCCCCACATTGACCTTGTACACAGCAGAGCAATCAGGAACAAATGTTCATCAAGCCTGATACTTTCCTATTCAGATGGAAAACTTTCCGAATGCAGATGACTGAGGAGAGTAGTGAAAAATTAATATACAGAATCTGGAAACTGAAATATTAATTGATCAGAGGGGAAGGAGGGGACCTTGAATATCCAAGCAACTAGGTGGAGGTAAAGGGGGAGAAGAAAGAACATAATAGTGACTGGTGTTTTAATTATCAGATGTCAAACAATATTTGAAAGTGGAGAG
>NW_010446053.1:0-468 GCF_000710305.1 Buceros rhinoceros silvestris | reverse complement strand
AACCAATAGTCAGCTCTGCCTACCCACTTTTTTGAGAATGACAATCTGAAATCTCTCACTCTGTTCAGATCCAACTGTGTCATGTGATCTGCTGAGCATCCAACAGAATTAACCTCAAGCAGATACATTCAATACATGGGAAATAGACATCAACATATTTTGAAGAGTTCTCCTTCAAGGGGCCAAAGAAAAGCTCAAAATAAATTAAGTAAGCTATACTCTTCCTTTCCCAACAAGGTATCACTGCTAGTAAATATACACTAAGGAGACAAAGGCAAGTTTGAAAGTGAAAAACACCACAGAACAGGGCCATAGAGGTGACCACGCAGGACCTCAGCATGCCAAACATGCCTCATTGTGCTGCCTCTTGGGAAACAATGTACTGCTGCTTCCAGGTTTCCAGCACGCAGAAGGAACATACTTCATAGACACCTGTAGGCATCCTGGAAACCTAAGCTAGCAGCAAGG
>NW_010446052.1:0-468 GCF_000710305.1 Buceros rhinoceros silvestris | reverse complement strand
AGAAAAGCGTAGCCAAACACATGCACATAGTCTTCTTAACATTTCCTAGAAATTGTATGAGGAAGGGGAATGCTTTATTATTCTGAGCTCTCACATGGCACCTGAATTCCTCACTCACACTGTTTTCTGTATTGGCATCAAGAGTCTTGGGATGATCATTATGAACAAATAGACTTAATTAATTGTAACAAATGAGGTTAAAATACCTTTTAGAAGAGACCTAAATTAATAGAGAAAACAACTGGTGGGTTGTTAGCTCCAGTGTGGGCATAGTATTCTCTTAAAGTCTGCCAAGATGTGAGAAAGGATTAAGACACTATTATGCCGTTAATTGTAGAAAATTTGTCAGGCTATATTTATAGCAAATTAGACCCATTTCACACAAACACTGCTTTACAATCAAAGCATAGATAAGACTGTGAAGCCATAAAAACCAGTGATACCTGTTTACAACTCAAAAAAAAAAAA
>NW_010446051.1:0-468 GCF_000710305.1 Buceros rhinoceros silvestris | reverse complement strand
CATGAAAACAATGTGGTGGTACTTCCTGTCCATTTTATTGGAAAAATGAAGAATGGATGAAAATGTAAGCTGTTTGTGCAAAGGAAGACATGTAGAAAGTGTGTTAGTTTTTATAATGTGCAAAATGAGGAAGCAGAGAAAGTATGCCATGCTGTTTGTGGTAATCCTGCAGTCACAGGCTTTGGAAAGTATGAAAATAAATACTGCAGCTCTAATGCTATGAGCCCCTTTCCCTTCTAAATTCAAATAACAAAATCTTGCAAGCTGTTGGTGTACCAGTGTTTAACCTGGTTTCTGGAACCTTCCAGCTGTACATGTTAATACACGTTTTTAGATAGTTCAGACTACAAACCCATTTATGATTTCAGAGTGAACGAAAGTCTCACTTCCTCATGACTGCTAAGTTTCTGATTTCACTATTGACTGTCTTAGCATTCCAGAAGAAGAAAATTGGTCAGTTTTTTTTTT
>NW_010446050.1:0-468 GCF_000710305.1 Buceros rhinoceros silvestris | reverse complement strand
CCCCATCGTGACAGGCCTTAGAGGCTCCGTGCATTCTTAGCATAGACTACCTTAGGAGAGGGTGTTTCAAGGACCCAAAAGGGTACTAGCGGGCCTTTGGTACAGCTGCCTTGGAGTCAGAGGAAATTGAACAGCTCTCCACCTTGCCTGGTCTCAGAGGACCCTTTTGTGGTAGGATTGCTGAGAGTTGAAGAACAGCAGGTGCCAATCGCTATTACGATGGTACACCAGTTGCAATACTGCCCTAGTTGAAACAACCTGATTCCCATCCATAAGCTGATCCATCAAATGGAGAGTCAAGGAATGATCAGCAAGACACGCTCACCCTGTGACAGTCCTATCTGGCCATTTCAAAAATCTACTGGAGAGTGGAGACTAACAGTAGTCGATTGTGGCCTGGATGAAATCACACCGCCACTGAATGCTGCTGTGCTGGGCATGTTAGAACTCCAGTATGAACTGGAGTCA
>NW_010446049.1:0-468 GCF_000710305.1 Buceros rhinoceros silvestris | reverse complement strand
AGTTATTTTTTATAATGAGAAGAGCAAGGAGGACATGGAGGCATGCTGAGATGAGTTCAAAAGGGAGATTTCAGAATCTTACTGCATTAAGTACTAATGTACCTGCTAGTTTATAAAGTAAGAACTGCAAAGGTAAATGAGTCAAATTGCCTAGAGCATGAAAAAAACTTGCAAACCAGAAGCATCTGAGAGGTACTTTGACAAATTTTTAGGTCTGAATTCCTACATGAAAAATGGACCAAAATCTCAATTAATTCATCCTACAATTTCCAATCACAAAGTTTCTGAGGTTTCTAAGCAATAGTTCTGTCCCAGTTTGAAATTAGAAAAGCTGTAATCTCGAAAGGCTTTCTTTCTAATGGGACTTTCTGTAGCTTTGGGGAGGAACTTAAACCCACCAGAAGGCTACACAAAAGAGTTTAAGTGACTCGTTAGGTCAAAGAAAGCAAGTGAAACACAGGTTTTAAA
>NW_010446048.1:0-468 GCF_000710305.1 Buceros rhinoceros silvestris | reverse complement strand
CCGTGACGGCCACTGATGCCGACGAGGGGATGAACGGAAACCTGAAATACTCGTTGAAGAAATCGACGGACATGGCATCCGACATTCTTCAGGTGGACCCTGAGACCGGAGCGATCACTGTGGTCCGGAGCCTAGACTTCGAGGAATGTGACTCGCATGAACTGGTGGTACAGGCAGAAGATGGTGGCGGATTTTCCGACACAGCGAAAGTCATGATCACGGTCACAGATATCAACGACAACGCACCCGAACTGACAGTGACCTCTCAGCTCAGCGACATCTCGGAGGACGCCCCACCGGGGACGGTAGTGGCCCTGCTGCACGTGCAGGACCGCGACTCGGGAGCAAACGGCGAGGTGCGGTGCTCGCTGGATGGGGTCCTCCCGTTCCGGCTACGGAGCTCGCAGGGCGGCTTCTATCGTGTGGTGACGTCGAGTGAGCTGGACCGGGAGGCGGTGTCAGAGTACA
>NW_010446047.1:0-467 GCF_000710305.1 Buceros rhinoceros silvestris | reverse complement strand
GATGTAAGTTTCCAAAGGGGGCAGATAATCTAAGAAAGTACTTCATCTTTTATTACATTTTTTTTTATCATAGAGTAACAAAGCACTATCATAAACTCCCACATTGCCACAGGACAGTAATTTGCAGCGTAGTTGTTCATAAACTACTCGATATATATCACTGAGCATTTTTTCTATCAAAATGGCCTAAAACACATTGTCCATTTTTTAATTGCTTTCTGCTGGTATCAGGGATGTGGAGCTGAAAAGTTGCACAAGATACAACAGCTGCAGCTACTGGGGCGGTCTCACTCGTGCACACTCAGGATAGCAGCTCTGCTGAAAGTGTGTGTAAAAACATTCCAGTTAACATTGCCTACCTACAGACCAAGCCTGTGATGTGCTTTATTTTGCCTAAGCTAGTTCATCAACATCCAGATAGACACTCTTCACGGCACAGCTTCCCCAAACTTTGTAAGAATAATATA
>NW_010446046.1:0-467 GCF_000710305.1 Buceros rhinoceros silvestris | reverse complement strand
AGCAGGACAATTGCCTCTTTCGACCATCTGGATATACCGTGTTTGATGTGCACCCCCCAGCATGGGGTTTGTCCCCTTGGCTGGCAGGACATACTGCTGACTCATATTAGCTTCCTGTCAACCAGCACCCGCAGAGCGCTTTCTGCTGGGCTGCTCTCCCGTCACTCATCTCCCAACTTAAACAGGTATCCAACTTTATTCCAGATGCAGAGTCTGGCACTTGAACTTACTAAATTTAATCATCCCAATAATCCTTGCCCAATGTTTCAGTCTATCTAAGGTGCCTCTGCAAGGCATCTTTTTCCTCAAGAGGGTCAACAGCACACCCCAGTTTGGAATCATCACTGAACTTGCTAATAGTTCATTCAAATCCTGCATCCAGATTGTTGACAAATATGTTGAACAGAACTGGTCCTAGTATTGAATCCTGAGGAAGACTGCTGGTGACTGATCACCAGACAGACATA
>NW_010446045.1:0-467 GCF_000710305.1 Buceros rhinoceros silvestris | reverse complement strand
GAGTAACATAGTCATATATGTTTAGCATGTACTGATTTTGGCTCATTAGCATATAGAAAAGTGTGAATTTTAACATTAATTTTGCAGCTAATTAGACAAAGGTCTTTGCTTGTACACTGGGACCTTCAACATAGGTCATCTTATCTCCAAAGGACTCCCTCCTTCAGTCATTATTTATGCCAACTCAAGGAATTTCCACTCCTAGACATACTACAGGAATCTCGTGCTCACAAGAATTTTGTCCTTTTGTGCAGAATTCCCACAACTGTCTTCCACAATACTTTTGTATACAAGCAAATACATCTGGATGGCTGGGCTACCATGACGGTAAGAATGTGTCTGTATCGTCAGGATTTAGGTAGTACTTATTGTTTTCTACTACAGTTGAAAAACATTAAACAAACATATTCTCAGGGCTCTATCCTTGTACCTGTAATGTTTAATATATCTAAAGAGTGATCTGGAAG
>NW_010446044.1:0-467 GCF_000710305.1 Buceros rhinoceros silvestris | reverse complement strand
TCACCTGATTTTCAGACGAGACTCACGGCAGTATTACCTTGGCCCTTACTTCCTAGTTTACACCCAAGACTAAACTGTCCTTGTTGCCCAGCAGATGAATAATCACAAGTTATCCAGGAGTGGATGGTCAGTTATAAACTCATCAGTAGTGCAGAGACTACCTGTTGTTTTCTCTTCTCTAACTGCTTTTAACAGAAGTTAAGAACAACAACAAAAAATCTGTGGTTTTGATTTGGTCTCTCTTCCATCATGACATGCCCCTGGAAACACCTTCGGCATTTTAGGTGAATAGAGTAGGAGAGTGTGGAGGACTGTGGAGGAGTGAGAGAGGTAAGTAAAGTTCTGCTGCTTCAGACGAACACAGTTTATCAGTATTCAGGGCATAGGGACAGATCCAGCCCAAGGAGTGTTGAAGGTAGGTTCCACGTTTAAGATACTCTTTTTCTATGATAATAATGTGTGGAAGT
>NW_010446043.1:0-467 GCF_000710305.1 Buceros rhinoceros silvestris | reverse complement strand
TGTCACCCTGGTCCCCCTGTCACCCTGGTCCTCATGGGGACATGGCCACAGGGTCACCACCGTGTCCCCCGTGCAGGGCTCAAGGTCCTTGTCACCAACCCTTGGTCCCCATGGGGACATGGCCACCGGGTTCCTGTCACTTGGTCCTCGTGGGGATGTGGCCACTGGGTCACCACCGTGTCCCCCTTGCAGGGCACAGGGTCCCTGTCACCAACCCTTGGTCCCCATGGGGACGTGGTTATGGGGTCTCTGTCACGCTCCTGTCCCCAGTGTCCCTGTGGCTGTGTCCCTGTCCCCATGGCCACATCTCTGTCCCGGTGTCCCCACGGCCATGTGCCTGACCCATGGCAACATCCCCACAGCCACGTCCC
Organism: Buceros rhinoceros silvestris; assembly: GCF_000710305.1. Taxonomy (NCBI): domain Eukaryota; kingdom Metazoa; phylum Chordata; class Aves; order Bucerotiformes; family Bucerotidae; genus Buceros; species Buceros rhinoceros. The sequence continues at coordinate 96 of NW_010446043.1, read as the reverse complement.
CGTCCTCGTGGTGACATCCCTGTCCCCATGCCCACCTCCTTCTCCCAGTGTCCCCACAGCCACGTCCCCCTCCCAGCAGCCCTGCGCCCCCAGCGC
>NW_010446042.1:0-467 GCF_000710305.1 Buceros rhinoceros silvestris | reverse complement strand
GATGTTCTAAGAAAATCATTCAGTCATGCTTCGATCCCAAGAAATTTCCTGCTATCTCTATGCATCTCTGTAAACATATTTCTGTAGATTATATGGTTTTATATTGCTTTTGGATAGAAATCAAATTGTGTCCCATCAGTGAGACTGACTCAGAAATGGTGCTTTTAAGAGTGAGATTGATATTCCATCAGCCTTTTGAGACAGATGTTCTTCCCTTGCATATTTTCAGCGGCAGAAGCTGTGTGCCAGTCTCAGCTGATGATCAGCCTAAGAGCAGCCAGTTGCAGGACAGTTTAGGAATCTTTAAAATCAGCCTCGAAGTTATGATGATACTTCGGAGTGGTATGCACAGGGGTTTGATTCCTATATCAAAAAAAAATTCTGCAGATATATTTTTTTTAGCAGGAAGCTATTTTGAACATTTGGTCATTTGTCTTCTCTCAGTTTTGCCTCTGGAACTAGATGAA
>NW_010446041.1:0-467 GCF_000710305.1 Buceros rhinoceros silvestris | reverse complement strand
GGCAAAGCTGGAATGCACAGCTCGTCCCTCCAAGTATCGAGGGTGGCATAGGTGTGCAGGGAGTACAAGTGGTTCTTGTGCAGGATGGCAAGTTTAGCCCTTGTCCTTGCAGGTTTCGATGAGCATTTAGACCTCTGACAGAACACACTGAACTCCATGATAAAAGCATTCTCCCCCTCTTTCTCTGAATTGCATTCTCCTGGCTTGTGTTCCACTGCCTCCCTCAGCTTCGTGCCTTTCATTATGCAGCTGAGGCTACATGACACATTTTTGGCAAACTGTACTATGTGAATTCGTTATGGGAATGACCAAGTAGAAAGTCTTTCCTTTCTGAGTAAGAAGGTTCATTTGGAGAGGGATGCACGTAGGTGGGCGCAGGAGTTTGAAGGGAAAGGAGAAGGATGAAGGTTTCTAGAAATGCTTGAAGGATTAAATGGTTGACAGAAGCCGTGGAAATTCTCAATATG
>NW_010446040.1:0-467 GCF_000710305.1 Buceros rhinoceros silvestris | reverse complement strand
CAGAACCACGGTGTCCCCAGCGGGCCCTCGCCACCACTTGCCACCGGGACGTGGCACTGCTGGTGATAACCTGCGGGAGGGCTTGATGTCAGCGCTGCTGGGCTGGCCGGACCCTCGCCCTCGGGGCAATGCACCCACACTCACCCAGCCCGCACTTCCCGCAGATGAGGATTTCGTTCATGGGGCCAGACGTCTTTCCCAGGCAGATGTTGCACTTGGGCTCCTCCCCAGGGACACCGGCTGCGGGACAGGGACGGCAGCGTCGGAGATGTGCGAGGCACAGCCACATCTCTGTGGTGCTGGGGAGAACCCCGTGGTATGGTGGTGGGAGGGGAGGACAGGGCAGCACTCACCATGCTGGATGTCCTTCCAGAGTACCCAGTACTTGGAGTTGTCCTCAAACGTGACGAGGCAGCTCTGCTTGGAGCCGCTCACCTGCAAGGAGAGAGCAGGGAGAACCTCTGGGT
>NW_010446039.1:0-467 GCF_000710305.1 Buceros rhinoceros silvestris | reverse complement strand
GTGAAGCCATCAGGGACCCTCCTGGGTGCTTAATTCCTGTGTTTGGGTTGGGCTTGCCCCTCACTCCCACTGCTCAGGACCACGGTGTGAAATGGGGCTGGGGGTGCTGTCACTCACCCTGCACCCCATATCGCTTGGCAGGGGCTGGTGGCATGGGGCTGGGAAACTTCCCTCCCACCACAGCCATCGCTGCACTGGAATGCTTTTCCCACCCTGTGCCGTGGTTTTACGCCAAGCACATCCCAGCTGGGGAGGTGTGCAAGCGCTCGTGATGATCCTGGCTCTCAGAGAGAGCCCAAAAGGGGCCAGATTTAGCCACCAGCACGCTCCTAAAAATAGCCAGGAGGCTGGTGAGCTGCCTCTGCTGCCATGGAGAGAGGACAGAGCTCCAGCTCTCATCCTGTGGGGCTGGGGTGCGTGGGGCTGGGGTGCCCGGGGCTGGCCCCAGCACAGTTTGGCTGCAGCAG
>NW_010446038.1:0-467 GCF_000710305.1 Buceros rhinoceros silvestris | reverse complement strand
TTTTTTCCCAAGAGAACTCTGAACCTCTTAGCAGAAATTTCAATGTAGACTCCTCTAAAATGCCAAAAGAGTTTTAAATCATCAGCAATCAATACTCAGGGCTGCCAGTCTGGCCATAGAGTTCAGTCCTCATGGTGGGGGAACAATAAAAAATGAACTACCTGATCTGATAGAACATCTTAATGACAGCTGTGGGATGTTGATGTAACATCCAAATGCTCTTCAACAGTGCTTCTTTCTGAGCTGTTTCTCAGACTTTCCAAGCTGCTCTTTTTGGTCCTGAAAAAAACCTGGAGACATGTAAGCCCACTGGTAGCCAATCTGGACCAGTTTTAAGAAGTACCTTTATTAGCTATGGATATCATGACACAGGTATTTCTGACAGAAATTTTAGGTTTTACTACTTTTGACTTTGGCTGTAAATTTTGTGGACCAGCACTCGAAGACAAAGAATAAATTGTTCCCCT
>NW_010446037.1:0-467 GCF_000710305.1 Buceros rhinoceros silvestris | reverse complement strand
CAAGCTGGCCTTGAACACTTCCAGGGATGGGGTACCCACAGACTCTCTGTGTAACCTGTTCTGGTGTCTTACCAACTTCTTTGTAAAACATTTCTTCCTTATGTCCAATCTAAACCTACCCTCTTACCGTTTAAAAAATGGTGTCACTTCTAATAACAATACAGCCCTTTGTAGAAAGTGTCCTACTCTGATTTTCTTGCAAGCCTTCTCTTATTTGAGATGAACAACTCAAACTCTCTCTGCCTTTTTTCATAGGAGAGGTGTTTGGGAACTCTAATCATTTTAGCAGTCCTCCTCTGGACCTACTAAATACAGTGGCTGGTTATATGGTGTTTGGTGCTCCCCGGGCTGTAGTTTGACCTCTTGGCTGCCAGGACACACGCTGCTGACTTATACCGAGCCTGCCATCCACCAGCACCCCCAGATGCCTTTCTGAAGGGCTGCTCTCCAGCCACTCCTCTCCCAGT
>NW_010446036.1:0-467 GCF_000710305.1 Buceros rhinoceros silvestris | reverse complement strand
TGTGATGGTGTTCAAGCAGTACTGACCAGAAGTGCTGGACTCCCAACCGGAGGAAGTCAATTGTAGCAGAGGTGTTGTGGGTCTCTGAGGCACCAAGATTTGGGTGACAAACAAGACGAACTTGGTGTCAATGTACCCAGGGACTTGCAGAGACAAGGGATGTCGTGTCGGGAACCTTCTGCCTCTCAATGGTCCATTCCTCTTCGTTAGGAGTTCCCAACAACAGATACTCTGGGGTGTTTGGATCTTGGGTTCTGACCCTCATTTCATGAGGAAAAAAGCTTAAAACAGTTGGGGATTAAAACCCAAAAGCTGAGTTTGGTGTGCTTGATTTGCTGAAAATTCAGCAAATTTGAAACCCCTTTTTCCCCCATCTCCCAGGCTGCATATGCAAAGAGTGTCTGCAAAACAGAAACTGTGCTGGGAGTTGCAAACTGCCAGTTATTTTGCCAGGGTATGAGCTCTGA
>NW_010446035.1:0-467 GCF_000710305.1 Buceros rhinoceros silvestris | reverse complement strand
TGTGAAAAGGCCAGTCTCTCCTTTAACATTATCTGAAACTAATCCACATAGTGTTTCTCAAAACCTTTAACAGCTGAAATGCAAAGTTGCCCGAACTCTTGAATGTTAATTGCAGCTGCTGAATTTAACAGTACTTTACCAGTAGCTAAGTGATTGATGTATTTATTCGCTTGTAAATTGAGTCTCCATCTCTCAAATTAGAAACACATTGTGCATGCTTACTTGGGATCTTAGTCTGTGGTCTGTTGTGAGTGGGACAATGTTACTAATTTTTGTGATAGGTGTTTACTGTAGCTGTGATCACTGTGGAACAGCGTATAAGAAACTAATTACTAATACTTCAGAGCATAATTTAACTCATATGCATTAAGACACGTGGAAAAGAAAGGGGGGTAGTAAATAGTGAATATTGTGTCCCAGCATTCCCATGGAACCCCCTGTGTTTCCTTCTGTTTACACTCATTGCC
>NW_010446034.1:0-467 GCF_000710305.1 Buceros rhinoceros silvestris | reverse complement strand
CTTAGCCAGGATGTGAATATATAGTTCACTAGCTGCCTTGTACTATATTCTTTGTGGGTGTCCTTAAGTGCAGAGTCAATGTCACAGCAGCTTACTCTGCTTTCACAGTGACCATGCAAAAGCCTAGTGCAGACTAGCGGGTGAGCTGTAAATTCACGCTCTAGCCACTGCCCACTAACGTACTGCAGATGGACCCTGACTCAAGGCAGCGTCACTTCTCTGCATAGGTGAGGTGTATTAGTGCTTGTAGTTCCTGTGTGATCAGACATCAACTGCAGCTGGAGCCTCTAAGTGCTTTTGTAACAGAAGCAGAATAATAAAAATAATTGCAATGGAATAAATTGGTCGTGTTGTTGTCAGCGTGCTGCCAGAGGAGGAAAGGGAATCCCTTCATTTGTGAGCTGGTACGTGGAGACACACAAAGGCCCAGCTCCGGTCTTTAATTCCTTAACTGACATGCAAAAGAA
>NW_010446033.1:0-467 GCF_000710305.1 Buceros rhinoceros silvestris | reverse complement strand
GAAAATACAGAATTACCAGAACTGTTTCCCCGCAACGGGAGCTGCAGAAGTGACAGGGGTAGATCTGCCTGTTCAGTAGGTGAGCTGAGGGTGGAACAGTAGTTAGGCAAAGGCAAATCAAAGTGCAAAGTTCTTATTTACGTGAGTAAATTTTGCAAAGCTGTAGTACCTTAGGAAAGCTGATGGACGTGGTACCCCTCTGTTCAAAAAATGAGTGGTGCCTCCTGTTTCTATGGGAAATTTATAAGATCAGTTATACTTATCTGTTTTTGAAGAGATTTATTAAATTGTTCAGAGATTTTATAGATGTCTCAAAACTACTGGTGAAAATGAAGTACGTTCCGAAGCAACGTGGCTTATTTTGAGATGTATTATGGATGCAGCTAGTGTTTCCAACCTTGAATAAATCATTTCACATACTTTTAACTACCTGTCTAGGAATCTTGAAATGAGAAATAGACATAATA
>NW_010446032.1:0-466 GCF_000710305.1 Buceros rhinoceros silvestris | reverse complement strand
TTATTCCTCGTTAAAGAAAAATATGTAAAAATGCCATTGGTAATTGCTTTGTAAGGGAAGTCATTACCAGATAAAACTCATCCAACATCAGCAAGCAGCGTAATCCAAACGTTGTCTGTCAGCTTCTCACATGGCCAGTATTCCCTAGTAGCACCGGGTACACATTGAGGTACATAAGCCACCGTACCTCCCTAAGGCTAAAGCAGGAAAGACGTAGTGACACCTTCCAGGAGGAGGGTCAATTGTACTTGAAGCCATTCTCAAGAAAAGAGAAAGCAATTTTCTTCTTGATTAAAAAGGTAACCTAAAATAAACAAACAAAAACCCCCTTCCAATTTCCTCTTTTCTATCCAGAACTGCACTCATCTTTCACTGAAACAATTTTATCCATTTTTAATAGGGCAGTCTTCACTTCTTGGTGTTCCCACCACCCCAAAGTACTAATATCAACAGCGATTTTTAGTTA
>NW_010446031.1:0-466 GCF_000710305.1 Buceros rhinoceros silvestris | reverse complement strand
GAGCTGGCTCTATTAAATGATTTTTACAAATCTCTTAGAAGTGGTATGCAGCTTTCCCCTTCTGTCTTCATTTGCTTTCTCAAGTGCCCTAAGGAATCTGTAAACCACAGACCAAAACCCATTGAATCATGATAGAGAAATTCTCTTAATTCCGGTTTGCGCATCAAGAGAACAGTCCCTTTTGGTCATAGTGTGACACTAGAAACAAGTGTTATGTGCCTGTGTGTTCTGACTTCCTAGTCCTTGTCCGTACCCGATGTGACCTGCACGGTGTGGGTGAAGGCGTCTGACTTTGTGTCTTGTTGAACGACTGCATCTCCTCTTTGTATGAGCTGTGCTCACTGACAGGCCCAGATTACTCTCCCTCTGCCTTGGCTGCTGTATTATTTACCCGCCCACTAGCTTTAGCAGTATTGGGTTTGTCTTTTGGTAAAAATACAGAATGGTGTTTGGAACAGAGGCAGCT
>NW_010446030.1:0-466 GCF_000710305.1 Buceros rhinoceros silvestris | reverse complement strand
TAATATTCACTGTGTGTACAATTTACCATCCAATTTGTGCTTCTCGAGACTTCTATGAATTAAAAGGGAAATCACGACCTTGGAAAGACGTTGCATCAGCAGCGTGTGTACAGTGACTCGTGCGTTAAGCGCTTCACTGTGGGCTACAATCGGCTCTTGCCACACGGCGATGGTCAGCGAGAGAAGCGCTGGCGGGCTGGGAAGAAGCCGCCCGTGTCGATCCCAGCCGCGCAGGCAGCGCCTCACGCAGCGGGGAAAACGCTCGTGTCACCGGCATCTGTCAGCCGGGGCTTCTCCAGACCGCTCTCGGGTGAGGACACGATGAAGCGGCGGTGATTTTGCAGAGATCCGTTGAAAAGCGCGAAGCCGTGGTTCTCCCCGGTGCCGGCCGAGGACAGGACGCGGTCCCTTGGCAGGAGAGGCCGAGGAGGGCCGCTGCCGCCCCAGGTGAAGGACGGCCGCGACG
>NW_010446029.1:0-466 GCF_000710305.1 Buceros rhinoceros silvestris | reverse complement strand
CTGGTTGCCTTCTCACCCCCCACCCCTTTATTTATTGTCCCCCCACGGGGGGCTCCCAGTGTCCAGGGGGGGTCCCAGTATCAGGGGGGTGATCCCAGTGCCAAGGGGTGGTTCCCAGTGTCTGGGAGGGGTGGTCCCGGGGTCTGTGAGGCGCCGAAGACAGAAATAAATCTGCCGCCCAGGACTGTTGTTTCAGGCTCCCAGTATGGAAGGGCTTGGGAGCTCCCAGTGAGGACTGGGAAGGGACGGGGCGGGGCGGTCTGGTCTGTACTGGGAAAGGAAACAGGGTGGAGTGGGAAAGGGGCGTCCCAGTCTATACTGGGAAGGGACTGGGGTCCCAGTGAGGACAGGGAAGGGGCTGGGGACTCCCAGTATGAACCGGGTTGCTCCCAGTACGGACTGGGAAGGGCTGCGGTCCCTGCTGTGCAGTGCTCGGGTCCCCCGCGTGGGCGGGGCCAGAGCTGGG
>NW_010446028.1:0-466 GCF_000710305.1 Buceros rhinoceros silvestris | reverse complement strand
TTACATTCTCTTGTTTGGAAAGAAAATGTTTCAAACCTTCCCCAGACCTTTCAATCCCACTTGAGCTATTTGATATAAATGAATCACAAGTGATGACACTCTTTTCCAGTCAATTTTGCAAGCAAAATCTAGTCCTAGAACTCCCAAGCACCTATAATCTCTCACATGAGAAATACTTAATTGCAGCCAGCTAGCTGCAGTAGATGCTCTGCTTTGTCAAGGAATTTTCTGAGAAAATGTATTCATTTGGAGTCTCTGTTCTTCTAACTGCACTTTGAAAAACTGGAGCTAAAAAAGCTTTCTGAAACACTGAGATACCGGTTAACTACAAAGCAAAGGTATCTTTTTCTCTGCTTAAAATGGAAATTAGATTTTTTTTCAATTAGTTGCCAGTCTTCCTTTTTATGAGGGCTTGAATGCAAAGACAGTCTCATCATCCGAACAAAAGTGATTGTCAATTGTATCA
>NW_010446027.1:0-466 GCF_000710305.1 Buceros rhinoceros silvestris | reverse complement strand
GTGGGCAATCTGTCAGGAACACCCAGTTCTTGCCACTTGGTCAACACGTGTGTTTTAACGAATGTGCACGATATCTGCGATTCTCCTCCCAGAACGGTTTAAACCTTTTGTTAAATTCTAACTTCTGTGGGTCATTTTACTTTGGTTCACCATTTTTCTCAGTGTGCAACGTCAGTACAAAGCCTTCTGCTTGTCTGCATAAAACACTGGGACAAAAGACGTCTCCAGGAACCACAGTGAGGCCAGTCCCACGGAGGCAGAAGGCTCGTTGCTTTGTCAGTCCTTCGGAACTTTTATGAGAAAGGCTGCACAGATTTTGCTCCACTGCTTGACTGTCCGGGTCAGGCAGTAACTGCTGTAGCGAAGTCCAAAAGGGTGACCTGATCTTGCTTCTGAGTCAGTGCAATCTGCAAGTCCTGACATCACAAGTCCTCCCACTCCATGGCAGTTTTGCACAGCCAAAAAA
>NW_010446026.1:0-466 GCF_000710305.1 Buceros rhinoceros silvestris | reverse complement strand
AAACAACGCACTGAGTGTAGCGAGTTAATCTTTATTCCAAGCAGCTTGGAAGAAATGCCAACAGGGCTGAAAAGACACGCGGAGTCAGCTGCTGGAAGGGGCTCTCACATCCTTCCATCTGACTCCCAGTGAAAGAACATCCTTAAAAGAAAATCAGATTCACCTTGAGGACCCCAAATTACGGCAAGCCTTCTCCTTCCCTCACAAAACCCACCTCCATGGTCAGCCTTCTCCTGCTGTCTCCTACCTCTGGTGCCATATCCTGCCTGCCACAGTGAAGAAACATCGTTTCAATGACGGCTCCTTCACACCTAACAGTAAGGGTGTCTCGTCCTTCCTTGGGGGTACCAACTCCCCACTCCAGCTCTAACTGCTAAGTCCTAGGTCAAACCTGCCCTCTCATACTAATCGTGACAGTGAATTTATGAAGCTCCACCACGACAGCTCAAGTCCATTGCTGTTTGCT
>NW_010446025.1:0-466 GCF_000710305.1 Buceros rhinoceros silvestris | reverse complement strand
CCCATGCCTAGAACAAGGAACAGGATCCGCAGATATGCCCTGGTGCATGAGCAAGACAGGAAAACCAGGCAACATGCACTAGCCCACTGGATCCTGCTCAGCCAGCACAGGCTGCCTGCAGCAGCGTCCCACCTGCAACGTGGCTGTAGGCTAGGGCAGCTGGGTAAAGGGCAGCACCAGCACCTTCCCTTCAGCCCAGCTCATCCTTCAGCGTCTGGATGAAGTCCAGGTCAGGAATGCAAGTAAAAAGGAGAGGAGAAAAAAAGAAAAAAGGCAGCTTCTGCACAATGTAAATTGATAGTCATATCTATTTTTATTATTATTAGCTGATTAACTATGTTAATAAATACTGTAAATAAATAACATTATCAAAATGGTCTAGACATTCAGTGCATAATCAGCAGTTACTCCAGGTTGCTTAATAATCCATTTTACTCAGTTTCAGAATAGCTTACAACAACAACAA
>NW_010446024.1:0-466 GCF_000710305.1 Buceros rhinoceros silvestris | reverse complement strand
GAAGGACAGGGCTGTGTACCTACCCCCCGGGGGCCGGTAGAGAGCAGGGACCAGGCGAGGCCAGTGAAGGAGAAAGGGTTTGCAGGCTGCTGGCGCCCCGGGCTCCAGCTCTGCTGGCGCAGGAAATGCTCAGGGGTGCTCACTTGATCCCTGCTGACGTGGGCAGGGCTTGAGCTGGCAGATATGTAAGAGGTTTTGTTCTTTGCTGTCAATCCTCTGAGCCACCCAGCCCTGCGCCTGGAGCCCGGGGAAGATAATAGCTCCCTGGCTTACGGTGCCCACAAGATCTCATGCCCCGCAGTCCGCAGGGATGAGGCCCCGTGGAGCTCCTGGAATGCTTTAGTTTCGTTCTGCCTGGAAGATGCCATGACGCTGGGCCCTTGCGCGGAGGGCGCGGGACTGCCAGCAAGAGGAGGTCTCTGCCAGCTCAGCTTGGGCTGATCACCCCAGCATGGTGTGGGGTGCA
>NW_010446023.1:0-465 GCF_000710305.1 Buceros rhinoceros silvestris | reverse complement strand
TTCTGCAGTGCGTGGGGGTTTTGATTGGGCAGAGCCAGCTTGATTGGCAGATCCTCTAGCATTAACTACCAGGCGGCTTTTGTTAAGTGTGTCCCACTGTTGCAAGGTCCCCCCCGCTGTTGCTCTCAGTGTGGTCTTTAACAGTCCATGGTACCACGCGATTTTCCCAGAGGCTGGTGCCTGGCAGGAGATGTGATACACCCACCCAATGCCATGGTCCTTGGCCCAGGTGTCTGTGAGGTTGTTGTGGACAGGATTCCCATGGTCCAGCGTAGTTCTGGGGTGTCATGTTGCTTCAAGATTTGTTTTTTGGGTCCCGGAATAGTGTTACAGCAGTGGCATGGGGTACAGCAGATGTTTTCATCCATCTGGTAGTGGCCTCCGCCATAGTAAGCACATGGCCTTTATCCTGGTGCGTTTGTGGAATCGTGATATACTCAATTTGCCAGCCCTCGCCATACTTAT
>NW_010446022.1:0-466 GCF_000710305.1 Buceros rhinoceros silvestris | reverse complement strand
GCAGGATGTTGGAACGTCCAGGAGATGCAGTGTGACATCGTGGTCTTGGAACTGCAGGAATTCCCTAATACCTTTAAAACGGGTTTTTCCGGCTGCTGCTTCAGACCCCTGGGAGGAGCAGCTGGTTCTCGACCTCCAGCAGGAGGCCACTCGCGTGAGGTGATGAGCCACCAGGTGATGAGCACTGGCTTGTCCAGGAAGGACGCACACACCAGGTCGTGGCCTGGTCAGCCCCACGATGGTCCCTCCTGCCTCTTCCCTCGGTGTCCGGCCACCAACGGGGCTTCTACAGAGGGACGTCACCAGGCGCAGGGGTGGGTGGAAGCACTGAGTGGAGCGTCAGCCTCCAAGGTCAGATGTGGCATGGCTCCTCCAGAGGTGCCAGGTGGCAGCAGGGGATGGAGATCTCGTGCTCCCCTGGTGCAGAGCGCAGGGACACGGAGGAGCTTGGTCTGGCACCAGAGCT
>NW_010446021.1:0-465 GCF_000710305.1 Buceros rhinoceros silvestris | reverse complement strand
GAACCTGCGTTCTAGGGAGACAGCACCATACCATCCTCCCCAGCCACAGCATCTGTTTCCTATATTGTACAGAAGTTCTATGTGCTTGAAAAAAGCATATAGCAATGCACACAGCATATGAATTAGCAAACAAATAGCAGTTTTCAGATTAGAAAAAACCCTATATCAGTTGTTTTTATAAGCAGCAAAGGAAAACAGTTCTGCTCTGAAACTTTCAGTCTAGGACAACTTTTTGGCAGGGAATCTTCAGATATTCAAATACCACGTGGTGGAAGATACTAGGTAAAACAATCTAGTATTACAACAGCACGACAGCATAATAAAGCAGAGAGGGACAAGGAAAAGTTAGCCAAACTGGCACAGCCACCTCCCGTCCATCTCACCAAGTTACAGGGTGTGGCATGGTGCCAACTGCTTGCAACAGCTGATCAAGGGTGCATATTGCATATCACTAATGAGCGTTGA
>NW_010446020.1:0-466 GCF_000710305.1 Buceros rhinoceros silvestris | reverse complement strand
CGGCTGGTGCCGGCCTGCAGCTCTAGCCGGCTGCGGTAGGCAGAGGGGGGATACAGCTATTTCAAGCACCGCATCAGGTTACTCTAATTCTCATGGAGTTTATGCTTCATTCTCTTCACTGCGTGGTGTCAGATGAAAGATCGGTGCAGGCCTGTGTGTCAGCTGTGGAGAGAGCAGCGCTGGGCCAGCCCCACTCAGCCACAGCCAGACACTGGTGTGCTGCCAGCCCCCTGCCAATCCCCAACAGGACGCTGGCATCTGCTGGAGAGCTGTCAGGACAAAGACAAGGATGTCCCCAGCTCCTCTTTGTCTTTCCTGAAACGGGGGGACCATCGTCTGTGGGAACTCGCCTTCCATCAAAAACCAAAGGGTCGCAGGTTGTGCAGGAGGTTGTTGTCCCGGTGCACGTCTCTTTTGAAGCAACTCCCTCAGGCGGATTCAGGTTGAACAGTTGCGAAAGGCAAAA
>NW_010446019.1:0-465 GCF_000710305.1 Buceros rhinoceros silvestris | reverse complement strand
CATTCAATCGACAGTGGAAAAGAGCAGAAGCTCTCTGAGGGTCCCCTCTAACCACTCCTCACGGAAAGTTGCCCTCCTGCCAGGGTGTCCTAACACCAAATAAATGAATCATATGATCCTTCTGTAGCATATCTCTCTTAGCAAGATCATTTCTGCACCCTCTGACTTCAAAGGAAAACACCTGAAAATAGGGATTTGAGGCCAATGCTGGGCTTTGCTGGTCCAACGAGAACTGCTAGCAGGAGAAGTGTTTCTTAGTTGCGTTGCATTGCATCTGTTCACGGGACTCAATAAGGTTGCCAGAAATGAGAAGCGTTTAGAGGGACGTCAGCCATCGCTCCTCACCACCACACAAAAACTTTGTCGTATCAGCGGTCATAAATCACAGTATTTGTATTTGGGAAGGGTTATGCACTGTAACTCAGCACCAGGCCTTAATTCAGCTTCCCTCGGGGCATCAGAGTA
>NW_010446018.1:0-466 GCF_000710305.1 Buceros rhinoceros silvestris | reverse complement strand
CGGAGGGTCGTGGGCAGCCCTGTCCCAGCGGCTGGATCCTCTCCCTGTCCCAGCGTTATGGTCGTGGCATCGAGCGGGGAAGTCGGGGCAGGATTGGAAAGCCCAACAAGTGTGGAGGGGCCAGGCTGGGAGGAATCCAGAGCAGCTTGGGCTGGAAACATGGGGAGAGGGAAGAGGCAGCCCCAGGAACCTAGGGAATGCGGGGGGAGGTCAAGGGCATGGTGGGCAGATGGAAAAGGCCATGGCCCTGAGGGACACACGGCTCCGACACTTGCTGGGACAGCAGCCATCGCCTGTCCTGGCCATGTGGGCTTGGGGAGGATGGAAAAGGGGGGAATGGGTGTCCCTGAAGGAGCAGCCACGGCCTCCCACTCACTCCCTTGGCACAACACCTCGGCCTCAGTTTCCCCCCATCACCAGAAGGTGTCGCAGGTCCCAGTGGCGGGTCCCTGCAGCGGGTCCCTGT
>NW_010446017.1:0-465 GCF_000710305.1 Buceros rhinoceros silvestris | reverse complement strand
TGCAAGGATAATTACTTAAAGCAAGACAAATGCTCTGCATTTCAGTTAACTCCTCTCGTTAAACCCATTATGGGATGCCTCGCGTTTGACATTTGTGTCTTTGTCCTTAATGATGTTAGTGAATTTAAAGACCCCAGGAGGGCTGCGGGTAGCTGCCAAGTCTCAGGATGCTGCTGCTGCGACTCCTTTAACATCGCCCCACGGGTGAGGCTTTGCCCGGTGGTGACGAGAGCGCCGATGTCTCCCACATGCTCCCATCGCAGGTGAAAGCTGCGATCACAGAAGCTGTAGATGTGATGCTGATAACCGGCGGTTGCTTCCTGGTTACGAGGTAATAGCACTGTCCCAGATGAATCCTTCATGCCTACAAAGGATTTATCATCTGCCTTTCCTGTCTGTGTTCTGCGAAGCTCACTCTGAGCCTTCCATTTATTTTGGGACCTCACTAAGAAATCAAAGCAGGGG
>NW_010446016.1:0-463 GCF_000710305.1 Buceros rhinoceros silvestris | reverse complement strand
TATTTGTAAAATTTTTAGGTGGAAGAAAGGAGTTATTCCAGCAAATATTTACCTCTAATTTCTTACTTGTTGCTAAGACTGAGGAGTTTGAGAGTTACTCTGAAAATTACTGAATAAATACTGTCTGTTCTCTTCTGTAAAATTTTAGTATAATAGCTATAGAGATACTTGCTGTCATGGAGTGATTTTGTTTTCCCTAAAAAAAGAATGTTCTCTTCAATTCTTTGGTTTACGGGAGAAAAGATAAGTGGAAAAATGGAAAACAATTGTCATCTCTAACTGTTTGAGTCACAGAAGTGCCCATCAGCCTTTACACATCTCCTCATATGAAGATGAAAAGGATGATTCCGCTTCTAATCCATGAACTGTGCCGCTCGCTGCCTTCATCATTTAGACTATTCCAAAATGCTTGACTGTTGGGTTTTTTTCCCCCTTAAGGTGTAATAGCGATGTATATCATATC
>NW_010446015.1:0-466 GCF_000710305.1 Buceros rhinoceros silvestris | reverse complement strand
GGCTGCCCCATAAGTGCGGTTGGAGGTCGCGAAGGTCCCTGGGCTGCCCCATAAGTGCCGTCAAACATCTGGGCTCTGCCCCATAAGTGGTGCTGCAGGCCGCAGCTGCCCCATAAGTGAGCTTGGCGGTCGCAGAGGTCCGTGGGGCTGCCCCACAAGTGATGTTGAAAATCCGTGGGACTGCCCCATACGTGCAGTAAGGGGTCAGAGAGACGTGTGGGGCTGCCCCATAAGTGACGCTGGGGGTCGCGCTGCCCCATAAGTGTTCTCCAAGTCCTTGCCAAGACAGCGGCTGCCCCGTAAGTGACGAGCTGGGGGTCCCGGGCGGGTCTCTGAGCCGTGGGGCTTCCCCCCAAGTGACGAGCTTGGGGTCGCAGAGGTCCTGCAGCCGTGGGGCTGCCCCCCAAGTGAGCAGTTGAAGGTCACAAAGGTTCTCCAGATGTGGGGCTGCCCCCTAAATAGGCAG
>NW_010446014.1:0-465 GCF_000710305.1 Buceros rhinoceros silvestris | reverse complement strand
GGAGCCTAGCTGCTACGGTGAGGTGATCCTCCTGGGGTTGGTAGAAAACGCGCTTGCCTTATATTGTGGTTAATGGAGCACTGGAGAAAGGTCAGGAGGGCTGAGGGGGACCAATTGCTTCAAGACTGCTTTCAGAGAAGGAAGGGAAGTGTTTTTCCTGATTTTTAACTAAATTTTATTTTATTTATTATGTATAGCCATTGTAGCAGCAGTAACAGTGATGATAATGATAGTAGTGATATGTTGCAGAATGCTTTATAAGACATATATGTATTTCTTCACTTAAATGAATAAGCCAACCTTTTCTCTGTGCTTCTACTGATGTTTGTAGATAGGTAAGCATATGTGTAACAGAACTCGTTCAAGGCTTCCCACTGGTAAGGGTGTCATCTCATGGTAGTAAAGATTGGGCTGTGAGTGCAGTGGCTGGCTGGGGGGGGTAGATGGCCGGGGGGATGGCCTGGG
>NW_010446013.1:0-465 GCF_000710305.1 Buceros rhinoceros silvestris | reverse complement strand
AGCAGAGGTGTGGTAGTTTGCTGTGCTCCGGGTGTTTGCCTGTATGTAGGGCTCCCTGTTTTATGAAGTAGGCTTTCAACCCCTCTAATTAGAGACCCATTAAGCTCCTATACTCTTAAATTGAAGAAGACAGACGACTACTTGTTGAGAATTAGCGTTACTGTCACTAACTCATATTGTTCCTTGGCAGATGAGTAACAGTGGTGGATGTTGTAAATGGTTTGGGCTGGCAGCTTGACAGCTAGAACCTTAAAAAATTAGCAAAACTTTCATTCCACTTATTTCTTTTTAAAAGAGCACACTTTAGTCAAAATAGTTAAGTTTGACAAGCTTGGCTTGACAAGCATTAATGGTGATACAATCTAAAAGTTCATTGGTTCCATTTGGGATTTTGTTTTCTTTCCTGACTTTCCTTCAACTGGTCTCTTCCAAAACCAGTGGGTTTTTTCAGTTTGGTTTGCTGTG
>NW_010446012.1:0-463 GCF_000710305.1 Buceros rhinoceros silvestris | reverse complement strand
TTTTTTTTTTCCCAACAAGGAAAAAATATATCCCAAAATTACATTTTGCCATTTACCATCTCATCCATAAGGTTGTGTTTGCGGGGTGACAATTGTTAAAGGTACAATATTCGAAATCAGGACTTAATCATTGTAATGAGGTATTGTTTCAATATAAGCACCTTTGGATTATTCATAGTTTAATTAATATCCTCATTATGAAAATCTTCGAATCAGATATTTGATGAACTACTTGTCAGCAACAAGGCAGAATTAATTAGGCCTGTATTGAGATTAACATTTTCAAATGTACAATTATAGTAGACTCTAACTCAAGACCGCCTCGCTGGGAGAAAACTAATAATTTCTCTATTTGAACTGTTAGCAGGCCGTTATTGAATTAGGAGAAGCTAATATCTCTTTAAAGCGCTCCGAGCTCTTGACCACCGCGTTCGTGTCTGGTCAAAGACATTTGGTCTCTGGC
>NW_010446011.1:0-465 GCF_000710305.1 Buceros rhinoceros silvestris | reverse complement strand
CCACAGCCTCTCTGGGAAACCTGTGCTGGTGTTTGGTCACACTCACAGTAGAAGTGTGTATGTGTGTGTGTGGCGGGGTGTTTCCCTTATGTTTAAATGGATTTCCAGTATTTCAATTTGTGCCCATTACCCACTGTCCTGAAGCTGGGCACCACTGAGAAGAGCCTGCCTCTGTCTTCTTTCTGCACATGCCCATGTGATATGAACAAACACTGGTGAAGACTCTCTAAGCCTCTGTTCTTTAAGTTAAAAAACCTGCGTTAGTAGCCCAGGAAGCTGTTGGAATTCTTTGCCACAACGCCACATGACTGACTTATGGTCAACAAAGTATCCACCAGGAGCCCCAGGGTGTTTTCTGACAAGGTGCCCTCCAGCCATTTGGCCTCCAGTCCGTGCTGGTGCATGGGCTTACTCCTCCCCAGGAGAATGGCATGCACCTTCCCTTTTGTTGAACTTCTAGAAGTT
>NW_010446010.1:0-460 GCF_000710305.1 Buceros rhinoceros silvestris | reverse complement strand
CCTTGGACTTCCAGAGGGCAGACTTTGGTCAGTTTAGGGGCCTGGTTGACAGGGTCCCTTGCGGGACAGTCCTGAAGGGCAAAGGAGTAAGGCTGGACATTCCTCAAGGAGGAGATGTTTAAGGTGCAGGAGCAGGCTGTCTCTATGTGCTGAAAGACAACCTGTCGGGAAAGAAGACCAGCATGGTTGAACAGAGAAGGGTCAGGCTCTGGAGGAATACAAAGATTTTGTATTCTCAGGAAGAATACAAAGATTTTGTCAGGCTGTGCAGGTAGATAATTAGAAGGGTCAAAGCCCAAAGAGAACTTAATCTGGATACAGCGTAGAAGACAATAAAAAATGTTTCTTTAATCACAATAACAGGAAAAGGAAGACCAAGGAGAATGCCCATCCTTTATTGGATGCAGGGAAGACACAGTGACATGGGACGAGGAAAAGGCTGAGGTACTGAATGTCTTCT
>NW_010446009.1:0-465 GCF_000710305.1 Buceros rhinoceros silvestris | reverse complement strand
CGCCCCAAAGCGGGGCCCGCATGGGGGGTGGGGCGGGGGCGGGGGGGCAGCACCCCACGGGTTCTGGAGACCCCCAACAACTGCCCCAGCAGAGCTGCTGCGAAGCAGCAGGGTGATAAAAGCCACTGACGTTCTCGTCTCTAGTTTCCACCGCCAACGAATACGCCTGCAAAGGGCTGGACAAGCTGGAGGAGAAGCTGCCCATCCTGCAGCAGCCCCCGGAGAAGGTAGTGGGGAGGGGTGGGGTGGGCAAACATGCTTGAGGTCCTGCCCCAGCACTGTTTAACAGAGGGTTGTTGTTCCTCCCACCAGCTCATCTCGGATACCAAGCAGCTGGTGACCTCCACGGTGACGGGGGCCAAGGATGTCCTGACCAGCACCGTGGCCGGGGCCAAGGACGCGGTGACGAGCCGGGTGACGGGTGTGATGGACATGACCAAAGGGGCCGTGCAGGGCAGCGTGGAG
>NW_010446008.1:0-462 GCF_000710305.1 Buceros rhinoceros silvestris | reverse complement strand
CCTTTTTAGCTCCAAGCCGATCCATCAGATCTGAGAACTGGAATTCTTCATCCTCATCATCACTCAAATTCTCTTCGCTTTTAGGTGGGCAGGCTGTTTCATCTTCTGATTGCTGCACCATCTCATTATTCAAAGCAATCTGCCCCAAAAGAAACTGGCCTACGAATTAGAAATTACACATGTTAGCATATAGAACTTACTATAAAATGCAATGTAATTGAATAGCAACATACTCAAGATCAAATTTTACAGTAAACATGATTTGTGAGGAAAACACCTACACATAACATCTGTACAAGAAAAGGGAGCATAATGAAACAACAAAAGAATGAGGCATGGCAAGAGGATTCCTGAGTTCTATGCCTGACTTTGTCCCCAGTTTAATGTCTAACTTTCAGTAAATCACTTGCCTCAAAATTCACAAACATACTGAAAAATTCACTCCTCCATTAAAAAAAAAAA
>NW_010446007.1:0-465 GCF_000710305.1 Buceros rhinoceros silvestris | reverse complement strand
GTGTCTGGCATAAGTAAAGGCTAAAATGATTAGAAAGTCTGAGGGTTTGTTCTTTCTGCATACATCCAGGTGAAAAATGTTATTATGTCATGAGAGGAGATGAACAAACCTCCCTGGTGAATCAGAGTAGTTTTTTGAGGAGCATTTGAATGATTGGAGAATTACACATTCACTGTCCTAACATTTCCGAAGCTTGGTATTTGGAACGGGAACCTAGACATGTTTTGGGAGGATGTAGAGGGCGCAGCATGAATACGTATGGACATGAGCAGTGAACAAATCATTCTCACATGTTACTGAGAATATGAAATTATGTGGGGCTTGTGTGAGCGTGTTTGAGAAGGAGTAGAAGATACCAGTGGGGGCTGGTGTTGGAAAGCTGGGAGCTGCCTTTGTCTCTGTAGGGAAGGGGTGGACTTGGAAGGAGAGTTCTGACTTAGCAAAATGTTACCTTGAAATATTGCC
>NW_010446006.1:0-465 GCF_000710305.1 Buceros rhinoceros silvestris | reverse complement strand
TTCTTGGGCCAAAACCACTGTAATTTCTCCCAAGTTTGCTGCACACTGGCCTTTGGATCCCAGTTTTTCACAGTACAAGAGCCTCAGCAAGCTGCCACCATAGAATTTACATCAGCAGAGCCTTCATTTCTGACATGCAACTGTCTACCTCCTCAGTCCCAGTTATTGCGTATTTCTAAGTGGCTTCCTCTGGGAAGGAGCTAGTGTCCTGTGGTCGTGAACACAAGCCTGTGCGCAGGGGACAGCTTCATCTACTGGGCTACGCATTAAACTTACAGCCCAGGACCCGTGTCTTTAGACAGCCTTTCCAGTGCAGTCGTCACTTCACTATCCCAGCTTCTTCCTCTGGGAAAAGGAATTCAGCATCCTCTTGCAAGGCAAGGGCTGATGAGTGCAGCTGACAGACTGGCAGTGAGAGGAAATGAAGGAGGCTCTCTTCTCCCTCCTGTCTGCACCCAATTTTAT
>NW_010446005.1:0-465 GCF_000710305.1 Buceros rhinoceros silvestris | reverse complement strand
GGTCGGGGGCTGCCATCCCGCGCCATCCTCTATCAACCGCAGCTTCACAGGGTCATACACGGGGGTACTGGGGGGCTCCAGCAGCTGTGGGGCCTGCCTGCGAGTGACAGAGTGGTCTGTCAAACCTGACAGATCCCCACGGCATCACCTCCCTGGGTCTGCCCACACCTCCCCCAGCTCAGAACCACAGCACACCAGTACCCAAGGTGCCGCACGCTGCCTTGCTCCCCACGTCCTCCACTCCCCCTCCACACAGGAAGGGCCCATTAAGGACTGACTCAGGACTGACCACCATTCCTGGCAGTCTGAGACTGACCCCAAGGGCCAGGAGGTGAGAGAACAGGGCAAGAATAAGCCAAGGTCAAAAAATTACCAGCAGGGAAGCTGCACGAGAGCCCTGTGAGCACTACGGTGCCCACAGCAGTGCCACCCACCAGCCTGGCCCTGGGCAGGGTGCCTGGCACA
>NW_010446004.1:0-463 GCF_000710305.1 Buceros rhinoceros silvestris | reverse complement strand
CACAGATTATTTGGGTTTGGCACAGTTTGGGAGGATTGTGAAGAATACCAGATGGATCTAATAAAGCTACTGTAAACATTTGGAAGCAATATAATTTTAAATTATATGCCAACTGAGAAATTCCAAGATAAGACGTCTTGGAAGAAACGTAGGCTGCAGCACACTTGGACGCAGTGGGCTCTGAATGAACTGTAACCTCCAAGGACAGCTCTAAGCAGAACTGGCAGGAAGACCATTCAAAAACCACCGGTAAGCTGCTAGTGTGATTGCTGTCATTGCAAGACTGGTTGCAAATATGAACTGACTTTGCCAAATTGCTTCAGTGAGAAAAGACCCATAGATGTTTGAGGGCCAGATTCAAAAGAGTGAAGTAGTAACTGGAGCACTCGGCAAAGATGTGGGAGAACCAGTTTCCCTTTCTTCCCTGTGAGGGAAGTGCACATCTCATGGGGGGACACCAGAG
>NW_010446003.1:0-460 GCF_000710305.1 Buceros rhinoceros silvestris | reverse complement strand
TCTGTAAGAAGGGACCCAAATGGCAGCATTTTCCTGTGACATGCTCCAGAGAGTGAGATGTGCCTCATGGTCTCTGGTCACTGAAAGAAAGCACAGCATGTGCTTTACCAGCTGTATCTTGTGTGCCATGAAAGAATAAGGAATGAAGTGACTTCTGAACCATAGACTCATAGAACCACGGAATCGTAGAACCATAGAACTGTAAATTCATAGAATTTCTTTGGCTGGAAGAGACCATTAAGATCATCAAGCCCTGCTGACAACCCAGCACTGGCAAGTCACTGCTAAATCACGTCCCTAAACACCACACTTACATGTCTACTTCCAGGATGGTGACTCCACGACATCCCTGGGCAGCTTCTTCCAGTGCCTTACAATCCTTGCGGTGCAGAACAGGCCTGTAGTTCCCTGGATGCAATCTCCAACCCCTCTTGTAGATGGGCATAACATTTGCTAACCT
>NW_010446002.1:0-463 GCF_000710305.1 Buceros rhinoceros silvestris | reverse complement strand
TCCTGTGCACCTCTGCTCGTAGCAGCTGCTGGACCAGTGGCTCCCTCGAGGGACACAGGCCAACCCCAGCCCTGCAGAAGGCACTGCCAGCCCCAGCCTTCCCTCCCCCCAGCCCAGCTCCCACACCCCCAGGGGACAGGTCAGACGCTCTCAGCAGACACCTGAGCCTTGCTCTGCCCTTCTGCCTTTTCTCCAGCAGAAGGAGAGCAACCACTCGCAGCTGCTCCCAGGTTTTGGGACGTGTCTCCCTCTTGGGGACCCCGGTAAGACTGCTCAGGACCTGAGTCCGCTGGAAGCGATGCAAGCCTGTGATGGTTCTGGTCTTCTCCGGGTCCTCTGGGATTTGCTGGCACTGCCAAAAAGAAGCGAGCACAGGTACAGCCTCAGCATGGCCCAGGCACAGAGGATCCAGGAGGATGGGAGGTTCCCTCCAAGGCCCTGCCCGATCTGAGAGCCAGGGCAT
>NW_010446001.1:0-465 GCF_000710305.1 Buceros rhinoceros silvestris | reverse complement strand
TCTTAACATCACAAAACAAAACCTAAAGCAATGTAACAAGAAATGAGGAAATTGTAACTCATGAAAAAGTGTCGTTTGTCTGGGCTTGAAGTCTTGATACTCAATGCAAACTCTAGTGTTTACAGAAACAGTTAAAATTGTCACCTTTTGTACTGACAGAACACCAGTTCTTTGTCCAGTGCTCAGTCACAAGTGCTTTTGAAGAGCTAATTTTGAGTCCTCCCGTCGCTGCCACCTGTGACTCTCCTCTACCCCATTCCCCAGCTGTCTTGTTCGAATGGCTCCCCTTCTGCCATTCTGCGGTCACACTGCAGACTGGCTGGTCGGGCTGGCCTATCTATTCTCCATCTTCTCACTGCCTTTTATTTTCTTGGCACCTTAAATTCGTACTGTGACTGTGATTTCAACGCCTTCATTTAGGGTTTTCTCCTCCTCAACTGCTCAGTGTTAATAGATGCTGCCGTA
>NW_010446000.1:0-463 GCF_000710305.1 Buceros rhinoceros silvestris | reverse complement strand
CCACGGGGCCGCCGCCGTTGCGGGCTGTTTTTTAAATAAAGCTGGTTGACTGGAGTTTTAAAACACTTTTTTTGCCTCCTGTAGTTGGGTGTTGGTCACCTGGAGACTTCCGACACTCGAGGCACAGCACTGGCCGCGCTGCTGTTGGAGTGTTTATGCCAGCCCACGGGGAAGGGGTTAAAGAGCACGGGGTTTCCCCGCACTGGTGACGCACGTGTGGGGGAGCAGGGGGGTGCAGATTTGAGCACAGCCCCATAGACTGTGTCCTACCAGAGCCACCACGGCCAGCAATGCCAATGCCCTCAGCAAGACCTGGGGCGCTAAACAGCCCCCCAATGCTACAGGGACTAGGTCTCCATTTCCCAGCAACAGCGAGCGAAGGCCAGTGGGTCTCCTCCCAGCACAGGAGTCAGGGCCCAGAGAGCCCCAGGGCTTGCGAGCAGAGCAGCGAGCAGAGCAGCGG
>NW_010445999.1:0-456 GCF_000710305.1 Buceros rhinoceros silvestris | reverse complement strand
ACCATGGGATCCATCTGTCAGACTGGTGAAGCTGGACACAGCAGGATGGTGCAGCTCACAGGTGGTATTTCTGGTCCAGTCCATATTCATGATCTGTTATGAAGAGGCTGATCTTGGGGAAACTGTTGAGGTTCATTCTTCATTAATCTGGGTGATTCTTACTATAATAAATAACTAGAGACAAGGTGACAAGCAACATCATATAACATCGACTGACAGATCCCCTGGTGTTATCTAACCAGGTGGATTTTGCTAAAGCTCCATCCCACTTTTTAAAGGTCCCAGCACACATTGCTTCGAGCACAATCTGACTAGTCCACTGCATCATTCAGCTTTTCCAGCAGCTGGTGCGTGATAGCGGATGTGATATAACCACTTGATACCATGCTCTTTAGCCCAGGTATCTATGAAGCTGTTTCATAGATGAAATGAGTCCTGTTGTCCAACTCAATTCTT
>NW_010445998.1:0-463 GCF_000710305.1 Buceros rhinoceros silvestris | reverse complement strand
TGCTGGACTCTAGGGGACCCTGGAGCTGCGCCCACTTCCCCATTCCCTGGGTCCTCTAAAGTGGAAGGGTGACACCCGGCGCGCCCTTGCTCTTCAACAGGGATGGGTGCCTGTGACATCACACGGGTGACAAATGGTCTTGCTGTTGCTTCTCCACTGTTGGTGGGGAATAATCCGTGACAGCATTTGCTTTTAGCTTCGTTATTGACTCACTCAGCTGGGTGGTGGTGAATTTGCCATACCGAGCTGACTGCCAGCGATGCTCCCTGTGCCATCAACCACGGGAATGTTAACTGCAGCGCTCGGGCTGCTCCAGAGAAGCCTGGCTGGGTCTCGGCACAGTGATTGCGTGGGCTCTGTGGTGGGTGCAGAGAAGCTGTTGGAAGTGGTCTGTTGTTGTGAACAGCGGGGGTGCACCCAAGTGTGCCCAGTGGGCTCAGGCAGTGGTGGAGCAGGTGTGCTG
>NW_010445997.1:0-465 GCF_000710305.1 Buceros rhinoceros silvestris | reverse complement strand
CTACTGACCACAGCGCATGATTTAATGCCCTGCCCCACTCAGACCACACCACGCACTTCATCCACCTATCGAGCACAGGTTCTGCTAACACCCAGAACTAGGTAAAAAGAGACAACATGTATTAGTTGGATGGTGCCTTGATCTAGCCTTCCAGGCTGATGATTGTTGGTGGGCACAGTAGTCGGTGAAACAGAAAATTAATGAGTTTGCCAAGAAAACCAGTCCAGTACCTACAAGACCCTAAAATCTGTATGCACTTTTCCCAGGACTCAGTCTTCCAAGCACCCTTTCCAGATGTACCTCTACTACTTGTCCTTGCCCCCAATCAAGCCAACTCTGTACGTACTGCAAGTGTCTTGCTTTCAATGTCATTTCTTACACAAAGAAAGGTTGAAGAAAAAGCTAGTTTGGTCATTTAAACGTTTCCTGCATCCTTAAACAACCAAGTGCTGGTTTACAGTATGG
>NW_010445996.1:0-465 GCF_000710305.1 Buceros rhinoceros silvestris | reverse complement strand
AACGTATTTTCTCTGATGGGCAGTATCCTTCGTTCAGTCAGGACACATCAGGGGTGTGGCAAGAAGGCAATCGGCTTTAAATATCTTTTCTCTTTCTCAAACTACTGTAACTCAAACGAATGGATTGTGGCATTTATTTTATTATATTAAATATATATTTGTTCCTTAACAAACTAGACACACAAGTTTACTCAATAGGTGAGCTATGACAGCTGTCAGCCAGGATTAATACGTTCCTAGTTTGAATTTAAAATCTGAAACTTTTAATCTAGCTATAAAGTACTTATACAAATTCAGTCTGTGCCTGTGAAATAGCTTCTGCTGCTTTTTAATACACTAGCAGATGTCAGAGCGCAGTATGCCAACAGGGCGGGAAATTTCTGGCCACAGCCACTGTCTGTCTGCATGATGAGTCTGAGAAAGTTGTTCTGTCAATCTGTGACCTTCCGTGGACTTTTTTTCCTT
>NW_010445995.1:0-464 GCF_000710305.1 Buceros rhinoceros silvestris | reverse complement strand
GATCCTCTTATGCCTCATTAACGCACCAAGTCAATACTGCAAGATAAAAGCCTTCCTCACCAAATCTAATACAGTTTATTCTGATGTAGAATATTTTTAAAATTATCAAACCACCACTTAAAGGGATATCTAATCTCTTTTGTATGCAAAGAAAATGTTACCACTGCTTTTAAAAGAGTATAAAATGGTGAAACACTTCCTTTCACCATAGCTTCCAGAAGAGAGTCTCATTCTCCCAGCAAGTACTCAAAGAAGATTAAAATTTTTCTTCAAATTAACTCAGATTTGTACTACTCAGAAGGGCACTTTCCTTTCCTAACAGCTACATCAGTTTTTCCATAAGGTTCGTTGTACTGATTAAGCCTGGACACACTTTACAACTACAATTACAGTGTAAATCACAAGAAATGTGAAGATGTAGGTTGTTTGAATCTCATGAACAAGAAAAAGCAAAATACAGGTGC
>NW_010445994.1:0-463 GCF_000710305.1 Buceros rhinoceros silvestris | reverse complement strand
GAGCATCACTGTTAATGCAGAGCGAAGCATCATACAAGAGCCTTTAATTTATTCTGACTTGGTTTCTGACATAATAGTTTAAGAATTTCTCTGCTGACAAATGTATGGACAAAAACACACCACCCGATTTTATTATACACAAAGCTCACAGTGCTCGGTACAAACCAATACTCGGGGACCTCTACCTCATTTCCATAGAGATGTAAAATAAATGATCTATGTATGTTTAATGTCCTTGCTGGCTTCTCCAGCCTAAAGCGCTATTGCTGGATTACAAAATCATAAAACAAAGAAAAGAAAGAAAACAAAACAAAACAGAACAAAACCCCCACAAAAACCACAACCAGAAGAGGAAAAATCTCTCCCATGAATTAAGGACAGATTCCTGAACACCAAGGCACACTCTTCAGGGAGGATGCCCCACCCTGCGCACACCCTCACTCATACAAAGGGGAATCCCCCA
>NW_010445993.1:0-462 GCF_000710305.1 Buceros rhinoceros silvestris | reverse complement strand
CTTGCTGATGACATCTTCACTCTCTAACTTTTGAATCAGATCCTGTGTGGGGCTCAGGGAATCTCGGTTGGTTCAATATTACCGGCGATGAACTGTAATGGATGCAGTAGGTAACTTTTGATCCTCCACCTTCATTAGGCCAACAACGAAAGCGTCATCTGAAAGCTTGGGCGAGATAGACAGCTGGCCAATACCGTAGGATTCCACAGCTGCTCTCCCAAAGGCCCATTTATATCCTTTTGAATCCTTGAAATACCCCTTCTGGAGGAAGGCTATGCCTAAGATGTATGGAGCATCTGGGCCCGTCACAATTGGCTATTTCTCCCACTTATGAGCAGTCAGGCTCACCTCAGCTACCGATAATGTCAGCTCCTGTGAGCCTCCTGTCTCACCTGAGATGATGACAGATTCAGTCCCTTTATGATTCGATGGGAGTAAGGTACACTGGGCACCTGTATCTAC
>NW_010445992.1:0-465 GCF_000710305.1 Buceros rhinoceros silvestris | reverse complement strand
GCAAAGCGGGTCCTGGATGGCAGAGTAGGACGAGGCGAGAGGTCCCGTAACCACTCCGAGCAACCTTTTCTCTCCCAGGTCCATCTCTGCAGAAGAGGTGAAGGCCTCATCCGTGCTGGCCATAACCAAGAGCGATGTGGTGGCCATGGCGCTCGCCAGCTGGTGGTACGAGATAGACGAAGATGGCACCAAGATGACCTACTTTGACTTCCTGATGCAGCAGCGGCAAGTGGTTCAGCGCTTCCTCAGCAGAAAACCCATCATCAGGGCTCAGGTGAGCTTAGTGCCAGCCACTTGGGTTGTCCCAGGTCAGCAGTGGGGTT
Organism: Buceros rhinoceros silvestris; assembly: GCF_000710305.1. Classification (NCBI taxonomy): domain Eukaryota; kingdom Metazoa; phylum Chordata; class Aves; order Bucerotiformes; family Bucerotidae; genus Buceros; species Buceros rhinoceros. Next base: position 142 of record NW_010445992.1, on the reverse strand, counting down.
GGGGTCTGTCTCCAGCCTCTTCCAGGCCTTTCTGGAGCCAGCGGACTCAACCAAAGGCATTGGCAGATGCCCGCTCTGCATCTTGCTCTGTTCCTTGGGTTTTGAAGGAGAGCCATGGCCAGAAACCACTGTTGTGGTCATG
>NW_010445991.1:0-465 GCF_000710305.1 Buceros rhinoceros silvestris | reverse complement strand
CCGCTGCAGGGAGGAGCAGCTCGACCGCACCAGCTCCTTCACAGAGGGGTGCTGCTCCCACGGAGCATGAGCCCCGGCCAGACAGCTCATGCCCTGCGGCTCTGCACCAAGCCCTGATACCAGCTGCCGAGCTGCAGTCCAGAGGCTGAGCAGGAGGGCGAAGAGCTTTGGGAGGATCTGGTGGTGCAGAAGGCAGGTAGCGGCACTAACATCCAGGGTGGGAGCTGGAGGCGGCTCCAGAGTTTGTGCCTCACTGGGACCCCAAAGGCAGGATGGCTGATGAAGCGTCATTAGCAGAAGATGACGAGACCTGTGCCTGGCTCTCCTGGGATGGAGGTGAGTGTCACGAGTCAGCTCTCTGTATCTACAGGTGCCCAGAAACCTGTTTTCTGCAGTGCTCAGCATCTCCAGGAGAGATACACCAGCCTCAGACTCACCCGCAGGGAGACGGTAAGCTGAGCCAAA
>NW_010445990.1:0-464 GCF_000710305.1 Buceros rhinoceros silvestris | reverse complement strand
AGGGTTGGGCTGTGCTGAGAGATCCAGGGCAGCGTGGGCAGAGTGTCAGGACTCGATCGGCTGAGAAATGCTTGGGCTGCGCTTCCCTGCAGGGTGAGGAGTTCAGAGACAGGCAGGAAGGGGGGCTTGTCCCTCGGGGAGCTCCTCTCCAAGGACAATGACGAGTTTCTCTCCTCCCTGCTTTGTTCCAGCAGCAGAGTGGGTGCAGGGGCTCTGGCTGCCTTGGTCTCATCCTCAGGGGGTTCTGAGTGCTGGCTCTCCTCCCCGAGGGGAGCATCTCTCCTTGGCTGCCCTGTAGGGCCGAGCAGATGCAGCCGGCAGCGCTGGGGATGTGGCGGGCAGGCGGAAGGCTCTTGGTGGGTTTGCTCTGCCACCTCTTTGACCGGCCTGTGTGTGCTGGTGCTGGAAAGGGGTTGTCAGAGGGTTTTTTTGGGATGGAAAGCACGTACCTATCTGGGCATTCA
>NW_010445989.1:0-464 GCF_000710305.1 Buceros rhinoceros silvestris | reverse complement strand
CCGCTCGCTGGCAGGGCTCACGTCAGTGCCCTGGAGGCTGCTGGTTGCCTGATCCGTGTCTCTGGGCGCAGCACAGCGCGAGCAGCCCAGGCCAGGGCACTGCTGCCACGCGGGCCCGGATTGTCCCCAACTCCCGGCACCGGGGTGGGCTGGGTTTGTCGCTGTGACACTCTCTGCAAACTCTCGTTTCCGTAGGCAGCTGCTGTTTGATGTGGGGAGAAGAGTCGATCTTGCCACTGACTCTCTTGCCTTTGTCCTTGCTCTGCAGGTGACGTCTCGGAGCAGAGACAACGATCCCAATGACTACGTGGAGCAGGACGGTAAGCAGCCCTTCCATGGCAGAAAGAGCCGGGGGAGGAAGGGAGCTCCTCCTGCAGGCTGCTTGGCTCACGCTTCCTTTCCTTGCCGTGGGAGGCAGCTGGGAAGTGGGCAGACGAGGGACAGCAGCATCAGTGGGTCGGGTG
>NW_010445988.1:0-464 GCF_000710305.1 Buceros rhinoceros silvestris | reverse complement strand
TGAGAAGCTAGAAGCCAGGAATCCCATGGTCATGGGTGCCCATGACTGATAAGACAATCTGATTTAACCATGCAAATACCAGTGGACAAGTAGAGCATATCTTTGAATTGGGAATGTCAAAGCAGACATGTCACAACAGAGAGTACTTTTCTAACAGCACCCGAAGTTCTTTCAACAGATGCACCGTTGGATGAGCAATTGAATCAATCTCTAAGTAAAAAAAAAAAAAGGGGGGGGGGAGAAAAAAAAAAAAAGTCTTTCGGAGCCCTCCTCTGTCTAGAAAGGATGGGAAAAAAAAAAGGTGACAGAGGCTGCAATATATTTCTTCAGCCAGTTCATTAAATTAATTCGTAAGCAGTGGCTCTGAAATTATACCCGATGAAAAATGGTCTCAAAATTTAAATGGTACAAACTCATCTTATTAGAGGCAAAACATTAAAAAACAAACGCATCTCTGCCCCCCC
>NW_010445987.1:0-464 GCF_000710305.1 Buceros rhinoceros silvestris | reverse complement strand
ACCACCAGCTGGCCTCTGCTGGGAGGGGACAGGGCAGCACCAGCTGCTTCCAGGGGACAGGATGATGTTGGGGTCACAAGTCCCTGCTTTCTGGGTGAACTTACACACACTGTCCCCTTTTCAACTGGGATAAGACCCGTTTCTCCAGAGCAAGGACTGGGGGATCTTGGTGTCTCCCAAGGCTGCCTTTCTGCTCTGCTTTGTTATTTCTGGCTGCAGCTCGTAACACCCTCTTAAACACGCGCTCGGCCGAGAGCTTTACCAGCCTCTGCTTTGTGCAAAGTGCCCTTCAAAGGCAAAGGGGAGGCCAGCGAGGCAACGAGCCACGGATGGCACGTGTGAGCCCACCAGTGCGCTGCTGGCGGGACGTAAAGGGACAAATTCACAGGCGCACGGCCCAGGAACGCGGCTCGTCCCTCACCACGGCTGAGCTGCTGGCTGAAGGGTCGCTGCCGGCTCCTGTC
>NW_010445986.1:0-464 GCF_000710305.1 Buceros rhinoceros silvestris | reverse complement strand
AATCCCTATGGAAACAATTCCTGGAGAATGCTTGGTCTGAAGAGGATGGGTGGGCAGGTCACGCTGAGCACACCTCACCCAGGCCCCAGGGCTGCCGTAATGAGCACTGACAATGTGCTCCTCAGGGCTCCCGGCTCTCATTGAGGCTTGTCAGCTGCTTCACACCCTGCTGTTGGGCTTTGGTGCCTTTAGTGGGATGCAATTTGAGCATCAATCCCCTGCCCAGAATGTCTCCAAGAGAACTATGGGCCACTCAGGGAGGCTACTACAGCATCTGACAGAGAGGATTCATTCATTCCAGCACACAAGACAGTTTGTGAAGGACATAAATACCTTTTCCAGGCCACTCAGGATTTTCTCCAGCTCAGGTTTAGTTAGGATCCCAGCCTTCTCCAAGGCTTTGGCATAAGCCATGCTGCCCTGGATATCGACCTCAGACAGTCTCTGATCAACGGTAATGGAAG
>NW_010445985.1:0-464 GCF_000710305.1 Buceros rhinoceros silvestris | reverse complement strand
CCTGAGAGAAGTGCCCAGCGATCGCTCAGATCAGGATCACACGTTTCCTGGGTCTGTTTTGAAGAATGAGATTTAGTTGGCTGTACATCCTCTGAAATGGTTGGGTGTGCAGCCGGTATAACCTCTAGCTGTTGCACTGGCCTGATATGGAGAAGGATCCATGTGTGTGATGGGGAATTGTCCAAGTGAGGGTCCCTGTGTGCTGCCGTGCTTGGGAAGGGTGAATAGCTTCTCTCCTGGGTGGAAAGAAGGGGCTCTGCAGAGCAGGCTGGGAAGACCATCATCCCTGTAAGTAAGGTATGGACATGGTAAACACTAAGGTCTGCTGGTGCTGTCCCTACATAAAGCCCTAAGTTTGGTTTTTAGACGTGGAAGAGATGCAGAAGTGACTCAGAAAATGAGTGTGCCAGGAAGGAGACTCTGGAAATGAGATGGAAATGCCATGAGATGAAAGGCTGTCTGGG
>NW_010445984.1:0-464 GCF_000710305.1 Buceros rhinoceros silvestris | reverse complement strand
CAGAGCAGCGGAGCCCTCTGGGGGAATCTCTTATCCCACCGATTTTGGGTTGTTTTTTCTGTTGTAATTGAAACTTAAAGAAGGCATTAAAACGGTCCAACGCTGACCGGCGCTGTTGGAGCTGTCGCTGCCCGGTGGCTGCAGCACAGTCTGTCGGGAGCGTGTGGGTGTTTGTGCTCAGTGTTCACAAAGAGAAACCGCCAGACGGTAATGGGGTTTTGTCCCCGACGTCTTGACGGTCACTCCGAAGCACTGGGTTTCTGTCCCGCTGTCGGCTGGTGGCACGTTGCCCTGGCAGCTCAGGAGTGTTTCTCTTGGCCCAGACGTCCCTCCCGAGTGTGTGACACATGGTGGGGGAAAAAGCCTGTTCCAGAGGGACCCGCGTGTTTCGGAGACGGGCCATCACGGGTGTCAGCTCACGGTGGTGCCGGTTAAATGAACACAGATGGAAAATCCAGTCCTTG
>NW_010445983.1:0-463 GCF_000710305.1 Buceros rhinoceros silvestris | reverse complement strand
ATACTTTCTGTGGCTGAGCACAAGCATAGATCCTCTCCTGTATGTGCAGAGCAGCCAGACGTAATGCCACACTGCATTTCATTTCCACAGCAAATCTTTCCTGAAGCACGTCGCTGCAGCTCTGGAACAAACAGAGCTGAGTTAGCATGACGACGGGAGCTCAAGAGGAAGGCAGGGTAAGATGACTGATATGACCACCACACATCAAAGGGAGCGACTCAGATCCTTTCAATCTCATTCTGTTAAAAAGCCAAACATATAAGTTGATTTAAGAATTTAAGGCGAATTGGATCTGTTCTTAAGTGCTCCCCATTTCTCACTCATATAACTGAACTGGCCTGAAGTACTCTGGTTTGAAGCACAAATGAGAACTGGTGAGAAGAGATCCCAAAGCATGGAACGCTGTGACTTCACCTGCAGGTAGAGATATTCAAAGGCAATTGGGTCATCCTGCAGGAGGTCT
>NW_010445982.1:0-464 GCF_000710305.1 Buceros rhinoceros silvestris | reverse complement strand
GTGTGCTAAAAATGACTGTCACAGTTTATCGCCAGCCGGCAACTGAACACCATGTGGCCACTCGCTCACTCCCTCCCCACCCTCCTCCCACCCTGATGGGATGGGGAGGAGAATCAAGAGAGAAAGATAAAATCCCATGGGTTGAGACAAGGAGAGTGTAATAGAACAACAAATTATATATACATATAATATAACAATAATATATATAACGTAACAATAATACAAATGAAATAATACATAAAACTAATGATATAAAACACTATTGCTTACCAGCTGGAACCTGCTGCCAACATTACTGATGCCCTTGTCACTGCAGATGCCATGCCAACACCACCCTACAGGCTCAAGTTAAGTACCATCTTCCTTCCCTCTCCTCATTATACATACAGGGCATGACATCAGTATGGCATTCAATATTTCATTGGCTGGCTTGGTTCAGGGATCCTAGCTGTGGCCCCCCCTAG
>NW_010445981.1:0-464 GCF_000710305.1 Buceros rhinoceros silvestris | reverse complement strand
ATCACAGTAACAGTGAAAAGTAAATCTCGTTCAAATTGAAATGGGATCAAACCTAACCTGCAGAGTAGGTGCAGTGGAGATTGGGCTCTTTTTGTAGTGGGTCTGTTGGCAAAACCTTGCCTTCAGCTCTTTGTTGTTCAAGCGTGACATAAACGTCTTCTGATACCGGGCTGAGTCGGTGTTAATGCGAGTGGCCGTGCTCTGAAATCGCTGCTGATGGAATCCAAATTCAGTGCGTAAAAATGAGCGTTCCCTTTAAATTGCAGTGGAAGCGTTTTCTCCATATCCTGGTAGCAGCAACATTTCACTGTTCGGGTGACCATGATACGCACTAAAGTTGGTAGTACCTGTGAACACGCTACATACGGAGTTGTTGGGGTGTTTTTAATGTCCTAAGTCTTGCTGTCGTACATCTCAACAGGTAGCACTGGTTAATCATCTCTGGTGTGCCTTTGGTTTGGTCT
>NW_010445980.1:0-464 GCF_000710305.1 Buceros rhinoceros silvestris | reverse complement strand
GACAACTTCCTGACACAGCTGGTGAGTGAGCTGGACCTGTTGTTCACAAACAGAGGACTTGTGGGTAATGTGAAGGTAGCAGGCTGTTTTGGACATAGTGGTCATGAGGTGGTACAGTTTTCAATTCTTGAGGATGTAGGGAGAAGAGTTAGTAGAACTGCCACCCTGGATTCCTGGAGGGCAGGCTTTGGCCTGTTTAGAGGCCTGGTTGACCGAATCCCTTGGGGGGCAGTCCTGAAGGGCAAAGGAATCCTGGACATTCTTCAAGGAGGAAATATTTAGGATGCAGGAGCAGGCTGTCCTGGTGTGCCATAAGACGAGCCGGTGGGGAAGAAGACCAGTGTGATTGTACAGAGTACTTTGGCTGGAACTCTGGAAGCAAAAGAAGTCTGTAGACTATGGAACAAAGGAGCAGGCCACTCAAGAAGACTATAAGGACTTTGCAAGGCTGTGCAGGGAGAAAA
>NW_010445979.1:0-464 GCF_000710305.1 Buceros rhinoceros silvestris | reverse complement strand
GGCGAAGCAGCACAAAACACACCGTCACGCCACTGCTACCATTGCAGAAGGAGCAGCGGGTGTCGCCACTCCCAGGGGTGCCACCACCCATCTCTCCAGGGTCCCGATTCTGCGAACATTTACGCAAGCTATCGCTTGAGATTGTAAGTGCCTTGTACAAGAGCCCAGAAGAGAACTACTCGTGTGCACGTAAAAGCTGCTCGTGCGTGCGCGGTCACTGAATGAGAGAGACCTGCTTCAGACGGGGCAGCTGCTCTGCATGACATACAAGAGGCAGCCAGCAGAGGGTAACAGCTATGTTTGTCTCAAATCCGTGACGTTACCTTCCTGGAAATAAAAGATCAGCACAAGTCATTGAATTAACTTTTAAAAATACTTTATTTTTCTTTTTAATGATTAAGGCAAAACCGTATTTCAAATTAACTGTGTTTACATTCAATCTTAAAGGATGACTTTTTTTTTTT
>NW_010445978.1:0-464 GCF_000710305.1 Buceros rhinoceros silvestris | reverse complement strand
GGAGGCGCTTTAACTGGCTTCCGCAGCTGTGAAAACAGAGCGGGGGCCCTCGGGGACATCAAAGGCACCCCCGCATGGCCGGGCAGGGGAACACGGTGGTACCCTCCACTGGCGTTTGCTCCCTCTTTGCTTGGCTTAAAAGAGGAAGAGGAGGGTGGGAGTGACCAGCCTGGGAGCGCTGAGGCTCAGCGAGGAGGTCCCTGTCCCCTGTCCCCTGTCCTCGGGGTTAGGGGGACCTGGGGGGACCATTCCCTGGGTTAGCCAGACCAAGGGTGACTGTCCCTAGGTTACCGAGACATGGGGGGACCCATCCCTGGGGTTAGTTAGACTTGGGGTGACCCACCCCTGGGTGACCTGTCCCTGAGGTGACTTGTCCCTGAGGTGAATTGTCCCTGAGGTGAATTGTCCCCAGGGGCGGCACATCCCTAGTGCAGCCTGGACCTGGGGCGATCTGTCCCCAGGGT
>NW_010445977.1:0-464 GCF_000710305.1 Buceros rhinoceros silvestris | reverse complement strand
TTGACGAGCCTTGACAGGGGCTGCAGAAGCCCTCCTGCTCACCTTGGCAGCACGATGACCTCATCTCGACTGAGCCGACTGAAGTCGGCCTTGCCTGCAAAGGCCACGATCTTCAGCATCTTGTAGTCCTGCAAAGGGGACAGAGACACCTCAGCGGAGGCCCAGCCCATGTGCTGGTTGCTCTACAAAGGCAGCAAACTGTCTTGCTGCTCAAAGGCGCAAAGGCTGTCTCTCAGAAAGCCTCACGCGCCCGTCTCCCTTGATGCCTTTAGCCCCCCGTGCAAAGGGGCCAAGGTGCTACTGAGCCCTGGCCCAGCTCACTGGCCTAGAGTGTGTCTAGGCCAGGGGGAGAGGCAGGAGGTGGCAGCCAGGAGAAAGCAGCTGGAGAGAGCTTTGAGGGCATCGCCACGAGTAGCAGCCCCAGCAAAAGGATAAGCTCACCCCAAGAAGAGCTGCCAGCATGT
>NW_010445976.1:0-464 GCF_000710305.1 Buceros rhinoceros silvestris | reverse complement strand
GTTTATCTTAAACTGAAAGTCATTAATAAATCAAAGCATATTTCTAGGTTCCATTTGTGTCCTTGTACTTTTTTCCAGCACTGTCCGTTATGAGTGAGAACGGATATGATTTTTGTGTGTATTTCCACTTGACTGCTTAAAAGAAGTCTTTCTAAATACTGAACCAAATTAACCTATTTCAATGATCAGAAATGTATCACAGCAGGAACTGTCCCCATTTCTAACTTCAGGAATTATTCCAAAGCTGATGATAATTCTGCTGATTGTATTCAAGACTGTTAAACATCCCAAAATGTTCACGTTCTCCTAATCTTCAATTTAAGAATGTTCTTAAAAGCATATATGTGCTCTGGTAGATCTCTTGTAAATGAAGTTGCTGTTGTTCTTTTGCAGCGCCGAGGTTGTTCAGGAAGGAAAAACTTCGCGACGTTCCGAAATACAAAACTGATTCCCATGGAAACATC
>NW_010445975.1:0-463 GCF_000710305.1 Buceros rhinoceros silvestris | reverse complement strand
CCCTCTGGCACCGCTGTGATGCACTGCACTCCTGTACAAGGATGAGTTCTGTGCTAAAGGTGGATTTCCAGGACAAAACAGAATTAGAACACTAAAGTAGTATCTTTTGGGGGACTTTTTTCAACTGTGATTTTCTGCAATTTATTTTCTGTTCCTAGGGAATAAAATTGGGTAACGTTGACATTGTTATTCTTTACAGAGGTTGTGGTAAAATACGTCCTGAATTACTGAAGAAATGTATGTTTCCTGTAGGAATCTTTTAGATTCTTTTCAGCAGTCTGGAGGAATAGGCATGCAGGAAATGGAATGGGGCTCTAGGCTAGATGGCTGTCTTATTTATTAGGAGTAGCTTTTATTAAAACGAACCCATTTCACTGCAGTAGTGCTAAAACGGCTTGTCTTTTTAGAGCTGCAATAACTCAGTTAATGTTTTGACCTGAAGTAGTTCCCATTTAATCTCTCA
>NW_010445974.1:0-463 GCF_000710305.1 Buceros rhinoceros silvestris | reverse complement strand
CCACTGTAATTCTCCAAACAATCATCCAGCTCAAATGATGTTTGAGAGAGCAGTTCAAACTGCAGAATAAATACTGTCCTCCCCGGTTCTCAACATCAGAGGCTGGACAGGGGTGAAAACAAAGCCTACCGACCTCGCTACAAAAAAACCTGATCCCTCAGCACAACGCGGAGTTCAAGATTAGTTACGGTACGTCGCTCTGCTTTACCTTCTGAAACCTTTGACAGAACACAGGGAGAAGGAATTGGAGAATCAAGTGAAAGGAGCTCAAAACCCAGGCTTCATTAGTGCCTGAGATAAAGTTTTAAAAATGATGAACACGCCTGACACATACAGTCAAGTTTTGCCATGGCTGGGCAATTCTGTGTCACTTCTCAGTTAACGAGCTTCCTACTATCATGCCACACTGCTAACACCTTTCTCACAAGCAAACTGCCGTGCTGAAAGACAAAAGGGTTTGTCA
>NW_010445973.1:0-464 GCF_000710305.1 Buceros rhinoceros silvestris | reverse complement strand
CGCTAACTTCCCTCCAAGGAGAACAACCTCTGTCAGCACAGCTGACCCAAGCTACTTGCAAGGAAAAATACAAAGGGAAACAGACTGCACCTTGTCTTTGAGCTTCCTACTCAGTAACTCCCAATATTTAGGATATTTAATGGTGAAATTCAAGTTCTTCACCTCATCTGTTTACTGTCCTGGAGGACTTGTCAGGAACTAGCAGACATATCTGAGAAATACATCAGACCTAATGAGGTGAGAGCTGTCAGCTCATGACCAGCAGACAACCTGTGCTGCAACAGCGATGCCTCAGGCTCCGCATGACCAGTAAGATCCCTGTGGGGAGGGTTAAGAGCGAATACTTCCAGCTGCCCGTAGCCCAGAGGCAGCTGTGGGTTGGTCTCTGAAACTCTGCTCAGTGGCAACGTGTGATACCCGAGCACTGGAGCTTGACAACGGTGCTTTGAATCACCAGCCCTGCC
>NW_010445972.1:0-464 GCF_000710305.1 Buceros rhinoceros silvestris | reverse complement strand
GAAACCACTTCCAGTAATGAGAAGTTTCTCAAGTGGGTAGTAACACCGCCGAAGCCAGTGTCCGGCGCGGCCACTCCAGTGCCTCACGTGTTTCTACACCCTCCCCACAACCACCTGCGCCCAACCTCTTCCCCTCGGCCAAGCAAAAGTGACAGTGGCTTTGGAGGCAGCACACTCACGCTGACCCCCAGGACACTCAACGGCTCTGTTGTTCCTGCCCTTCCCTCCACAGCAGCACAACGTGGGTGTTAATTCTGTCCTCTGCCCAGAGGCTAAGGTTTTTTGCACAACATGTGCCGTGGCAGCCTCCTCCAGACCGTCACTACCTCCTCAGGCCTGACTGAAACAGCGTGGTAGCTTCAAAAAGCTCTGCGGGGGGCTGAGAGAGACGCTCGTCTGCAGGGGAGCGGGAATACGCTTTATACAGCCGGCGCCTACGCCTGCTGCAATTCACTACCTGGGTC
>NW_010445971.1:0-463 GCF_000710305.1 Buceros rhinoceros silvestris | reverse complement strand
CCTGAATATTTGCGACGTATGATTTACCCCTGTAAATACCCATAAAATAAAAGCTATAAAAATGTCATCAAAGATTCTTGATGCATCTTTCCTTACATTTACTTCATGTTTTGGACTTTTAGAATCATAAAAACTTTTGGAATAAATGTAGTCTTGGCCTTTAGGAAAACTATATTGTCATCTTTTTAATGCATTGTAAACAGCAATAATCCACACTACGGACTTCAAGCATAGTTTGTGCTTCTGTCTTCCCTGGACCATATTCTGTGTCAGAAATTTAGTTGCTGCTACACACCAAAATTCATTTTGTCACCACAATCAAATATCTGGATTTTCCCCCAAAACTTAAGTGAACGGCATACTCAGTTGTGGAAGAATAACTTTTTTCACTAGCCTGTCTATCTCATTCCAACAAGAGAGATGTTATTGAAGATTATTTGCTTTTCAAATTAAAATCCATTTC
>NW_010445970.1:0-463 GCF_000710305.1 Buceros rhinoceros silvestris | reverse complement strand
TCCCTGCCTCACCCAGCTTCTGACTCTTAAGGCATGTGCTCGGGACTGCCTTATTTACTTAATGATAGGCCACCAGCCATCTGTCTCAGAATTTATCAAACGAGGTAAATGATATTTTTAAGTACCTCATGTAAGCATTTCCAAGTTTGACCTGACTTGATTGATGGCAAAATTGCCAATATGCTGGTGAACTCGGGTGCGTTCTTACTGTCACCTCTTCAGAATATATAAGCTTTGTAGCTACCAAAACCAAAAAAGTTTTGAGCTGAGAATTTTTATTGTTTTTTAGGAAGCAAGCACGGGAAGTGTAAGTAGCTTTGAAGACTACAGTCCGTGTCCTAGTACACCTATAGAACATGTTTATCGCAGGCAACATTCCAACTCAAATAATATAGAAGTGGGAATGCATTGGAAACTTATTCCAATTACAGGTAAGATGGGTTTAACTTTTACATTGCTACAA
>NW_010445969.1:0-464 GCF_000710305.1 Buceros rhinoceros silvestris | reverse complement strand
TCGGTTTCCACTGGACCTGTTGCCACCATCTCCAAGCTTCTTTTGCAGTTTACTCTCCACATGTGTTCTCCGCTGTCTTTTCAGTGGGAACTTGAACAGTTTGCACTCTCTGGTCATGCAGTTTTGTCTTGCTTGAGGCAGATGTTTCTCATTCAAGAGCTCCTCCTTGCTTCCTCTGGGCTTTTTGTTACAATCTTTGTTTTGTACCCTGTCTCTTTTTGTACCATTGTATTCTGCTCATTTCCAGCCAGCTGTGTCCTTTAATTTACTTACTGGTAGTCAGGAGCAAAGCCGAGTCAGAGCTCCACGTGAGACGGGGTTATGGTCTCAGGAGGGTGTAGCAGTATCACCTGTCCCTGGAGACAACATGGCAGACGCCTGGAGGTGCTGATTTGTACTTGGGCAAGACACGACTGATAGTGGCTCCCGGCAGTGGCTCCCAGTGATTTCCTGTACCTGTGGAT
>NW_010445968.1:0-463 GCF_000710305.1 Buceros rhinoceros silvestris | reverse complement strand
GATATTTTTTTTTCTACCAAGTGCTAAGTAATTAGCTAAATTAACTAAAAAGAAAACCCACATCCTGATCCGTTTTTTTCTTGTCTACTTTCTTTTCTAGTTAAAACTAAAACTGAGTTACTCCCATGCAGGGCAAACTTCCCTTTTCACTAAAATTATAACTGTCAAGGTATCAAAGAGTATCACCTAGAGGCTATACTTCAAACTCAGTATATGCTGCATGAAACATTATTTATCTGCCTTCAAATTAAAGTTGAAAGAGACAAAGCCTTCCCTCCTCCTTGTCCTGTTTCAGCAAAAATAAAATCTAAGTAGTATTTTAGAAGGATAATGCTCTTTATCAACAAAGTCTTCTTCCTACTCCAAAAGACCTCTGCTGTCTCCTTAAGATTTAAATTTCTCTATATTTACCACTAGTCATCTCAAACTAAACATGATGGAGTACAAGGAAAAAAAAAAAAAA
>NW_010445967.1:0-464 GCF_000710305.1 Buceros rhinoceros silvestris | reverse complement strand
GCACCACGAGTTGCTCGGGAGGCTGGTAGACTCAGGGCAGCACAGACAAGCCACGTCCAGCAGACACCATATCAGTGCAGCACGTGAAGCACAACCCCCTGTCCCTCAGTGCCCGCAGCTGAAGCACTGTGACAGGCAGCTGACTATTATGTACTTTGGTTTTTTGAGGCCATGAGACTCTCGAGGCAGCCTAAGAACACAGTTTTCCACACACTGGAACTTAACGCTGCCAAGGAGTCAGCCTGCTGCTGGCACAGGCTGCTCTCTCTGCTAACACCTCACTCAGGCCCATGAGGCTGCACAATCACTGTCAGCATTGAAGATTCGACTGTGCAAACCTCCGTGCAAAGCGAGAAGCACCAAAAGCTCCCAAACTAGGGGCTGCCATGGCCCCGAGCCAACCCGCCCTGCTCAGTGCCTGCTAGAGGCAGTCAGACCTGCCAGTGGGTCCCTGGGCTGCAGGG
>NW_010445966.1:0-463 GCF_000710305.1 Buceros rhinoceros silvestris | reverse complement strand
AGCCAATTATACTCCCACTGAGTAGGAGATATTGGCTGCCTATGCGGGAGATAGAGCTGCCTCAAAAGTAATTGGCTGAGCTTTTGTCCAGTAGTCATCAATCCTTAAGCGTTTTCTTTCTAAGAAACCCAAACAGTTTTTGTAAATGTGTAATATCCAAGTTTAGCTTTGTGACAGTTTCCCCATATTACTCAATATGCAGGAAAATAACCACATTGATAGGACTTTAATTAGCAGAACTGCAAAGTAAGGTGGCATGCGTAAAACAATAAACTCATGTGGTGTTAATAAGCTAGTTAGGAGCAGTGGGGAAATCTTATTGACAATTAAAGTTTACTACCATGTGGAGCTGGGTGCTCTGTTAGAAACAACAGCTCATTTAGGACCTACTTCTCAGCAAAGATTTGCTTCTTACCCTGTCATAGGGTCACAGGTTAAGGCTGGGCCAGCCACTAGACAGATG
>NW_010445965.1:0-462 GCF_000710305.1 Buceros rhinoceros silvestris | reverse complement strand
CACTTCTTACTGAATGCATCTTCATCCAGGTTAAAAGGGAGAGACAGTCAATCAGTCAGTAAATCCCTACTCTCTGAAAACACAGTCTGCACCAGCTGTAGCTCAATTAAACTCAACGCTTGAATAGTTCACAAGAGAACCCACACTTGTATACACACATTAATCAAATAAATCCATTTTCGTCTGTAGTTGTATTCCAAATTTTCAGTTAATAGTTCCAACAGTAAAGTGTGGGCTGAAGATATGTGATGAAAGTAGCAGATAATGAAATCTTCTCAGCATGATGTTTAAACTTACAGTGTCCTGACATGCACACTAAACAAGGTGTGCTGAAGGAACCTTAAATAAATGGGGTTTGCGTGCTTCAATATTGATGAGTACTTCTCTGGAATAATACAAGCAGCTCAGCTGTTTAATGCTCGACATGTTCCTAGTTTGAAAATACAGAAAAAAAATTTTAGC
>NW_010445964.1:0-462 GCF_000710305.1 Buceros rhinoceros silvestris | reverse complement strand
GAGATTCTGTCCCATGATTGGCCAGCCTTGGGTGACAAGGACTTTGGAGTTTCTCTCAATTTGCGTTAAAATGCCATGCAGACACACAGAAAAGTTTATCCCATTCTTTCAATATTTGCTCTGAATTTCAGTGAGAACTTCAGAATCTTGACAAGTGATAAAAAAGCTCTAAAACACGTCTTCGTTCTGTGTAGTTTTTATACAGCACTTCCAGCAAAATGAATAATCGTAAATGCCATATTGTCAGAAACAAGTTTATTACTAATTCACAGGTGAAAAAGGAAACTGTTCACCACATGGGAGACATGTCTTTCAGTGAGTTAACATTGTGTTTTAAGTGTTTTCACTTTTTGCCCTATTTTTAAATTCTTTTATTTCATGCAAACAACTCTCACTTTCAGTCACTTGCAGTTCCTCTCTCTCAACGTCTCATTTATTTATCCTCAATGATGAAAAAAAAAA
>NW_010445963.1:0-462 GCF_000710305.1 Buceros rhinoceros silvestris | reverse complement strand
TCAGGAGACCCATACTTAGTTTTTTCTCCATCTGTGGATAGTTGTTCCTACCAAGTTTCAGAGACCTGTTTCTTCCATTTCTAAAACACATCTGGAAAGTCACTGATGACTTTAGACTGAGTCCATCCACCTGTGGCAAAGGCAAAGCAAAATTGCAGCTTCAAAATCACGTGCAACATCATCTCCCTGATGTCACCCCAAATCAATGGCTGAAAATGGTCAAGAAAAGACAAGGCTGAGACCAGCAAGGAAGCTAATGGCATGAGCATATACAGGGCATTGAGCTGGGCTTGTAAACACAGCTAAGCACATCATACACACGTAAACACAGCTGAGGCAACATGTAAGCACAACTGAAACATAATGTTAAGGTCAGGTGTAAATGCAGCAATCATCTCCTGATATGCCCATCTCTCTCCTAAAAGAGGTTTTTGTGCCTGCAGGTTGTCTTGGTCACAGACA
>NW_010445962.1:0-462 GCF_000710305.1 Buceros rhinoceros silvestris | reverse complement strand
AATTTAAGGGAATGAAACAGGAATGTGTACAAAGGACTATGTTTGGACAGTGGCACCGTGGTATTGATCTGGACTCACGATGCATAAATGGATAATTGCAGTTGAAAGAACCGTAGGCTCTAACAGACTGTTGTGTTTATCAATTCAGTTCCTCTTAGGAATCTAAAAATATCTGTAAAATGCAGCATAAGCCAAAGAATCTTAATGGGATGTGTGTCTCCTGTTCTGCTTGAATATTTCAGTCAGCACAGAATTCATCCTTTAGAGCACAGTTCATCTCCTCAGACTGTAATGCCAGTGCAACAGCCAGGGAAATTGCTTTGCTGGATTAAACTCCAGAGCAGACAACACGTGTCTTGATTGTTATTACAAATTCTAAGAGCAAAAATGGGCAGAACTTCTCACGCGTGCTAGTTGATTATAAACAAGTGCCTGTCTTGGCAGTGGGCAGTTTCAAAACAG
>NW_010445961.1:0-462 GCF_000710305.1 Buceros rhinoceros silvestris | reverse complement strand
TTCACCTCATCTAACACTGGACATCCAAACCTGAGGGCCCTCCCAATGAATTATGCCTCCTACAGTCATGGGGGAGCGATAGCTGCAATGGATAACTTATCTTAAGCCCATATCTCAGAATAAGATAAATTGCATTTGTCTCCCCATGGATGTGGAGTGAGGCCAGATGAGTAGCCAAGGTCAGGCACAAACTTTTTATAAAGTTTATGTATAGCTGAATCCGTATATATATGTGTGTAGGGTAAAACCAGTTCTTTCCCATCTCCTGCAGCCCTCAGTGGGGAGAAGGCAGACTTTTGTACAGCTCGCAGCTGGCTAGTCATCTGCGTTAGCAGGCTGTGGGGTTCAGGGCCAGCCACCTCCATTGTCTAAGACATGGACTGTCAAGGGTTGAGGGTTAATCTTGATAGACTTGAAGGCTTAGAAAGTGGCAGACGCAGCCACAGAAAGCATGACTGGAGG
>NW_010445960.1:0-462 GCF_000710305.1 Buceros rhinoceros silvestris | reverse complement strand
GCAAGAAAAGTCCCCATTTTTCATCTGGTTTGGTCACAGGTTATGTACAGGTGGGACAATCCCTTATTAGGTGAGTATACTCTGTGTGGATCATGTTCAGATCAGAAGACTCTCAGTCTGCAGTAATGCTTCTCCCTATGGGCACATTAAAACCATTGTTTTTGCAAGTTGGCTAATATACAAATTTGTGATAAAATGGTGATTTGGAAAAATAGTGTTCCCAATAACAATCCGACACAACATCCTAATGAGTCATTATATTTTTCTTGTTCTATTATTTAAATCTTTTGGAGCTATCAGGCTATAGCAGGCTTTGTTCATCCATCTTCAGTGAAGAAGTGCTTCTGTTTGGCAACTGAATAACATATGTTTATCAGTTATCTGATGCATGAGGATAAACCCAGATTCCTACAAAATTATATCCTACGATTCTCTTTCACATGCATCCCCTTGCCGTGGGGA
>NW_010445959.1:0-462 GCF_000710305.1 Buceros rhinoceros silvestris | reverse complement strand
CCCCAGACACCTAAAAGCTACAGTTAGCTTGGGCTTTTTCAAAACGTAATGAGAATTGATCAGCTTTATTGTACAAGTTCAAAGATGTTTTACTGAATTAGGGCAATTCAATAGCAAATAGTTGTTCAATAGCAAATACCGCAATCTCTTCTCACTGGAAACCACAAAAACAAATTCTCAGGAGAGGTTTGGTAAGTATTGCTCTTTCTCCTTTGTAAGTATTGCTCTTTCTCATGCTTGTTAGCTTGATGTCCTTCCTAATGAGCTGACACCACCAGCTGGCCGTTTGTGCCATTATTTGCCAGTTCATAGGGCTGTTGTCTCAGACACGAGCATTCTGTACCAAAGATTTATTTTTCTTTCTTTGCTGTGATTAAATGATCGGTCATTTTCAGTTACAGTCCTGCTCTCGCTGGTCTCTTCAGGGGTAATTCAAGCCAGCCGGCTTTGGCAGGTGTATTT
>NW_010445958.1:0-462 GCF_000710305.1 Buceros rhinoceros silvestris | reverse complement strand
GGTCGTGCGCTGTGCTCAGTCGAGTGTCCCCCCACCTCCTATGCTGTCCCCGTGCCATGGTACTGTTATAACCGGTGGAATAAATACCAGGAGATGTCTATGCATTCCTGTCTCTCCTCGAGCAATACTTTTGGGGTGTTGAGAGCTCCAGCACGTCCCAGTTACAGGGCGGGGGAAGCAGTGGTGGCACCTCAAGGGAGAACCCCCTGGCAGCAGCGAGCGTCACGCCTGGACATGGTCTAGTTTTTGCCGTGTTTCATCCCAAAGCGATGCCACGAGCGGCGCCTTGCCAGCAGCCGGCGTTAGAAGCGAGCAGAACCCCCCCGACTTCACAGGCTCTCTGGCTATTTTAGTCTGAAGCCTTCAGCTCGCTCGCCAGCTCCCACCTCCGCCTCACGGGCACGGCGGGGTGTCCCCGCTCCGAGCAAGGACACGTCCCTGCCCGTGCAGGTGTGACCTCCG
>NW_010445957.1:0-462 GCF_000710305.1 Buceros rhinoceros silvestris | reverse complement strand
CCTTCTGATACTTGTGTGCTGTGACAGGGAGAAGAGACTTTGCTTCTTCTTGTCGCCACGTGTGTCTCACTGCAGCCAGAAGTGAGTGGGTGTGCACATGCACCTAAGTCTATTCAGGATGCGATGTCCACAGCTCTTGTGTAATTACTGCCATAAAGTGGATGGATAAGAAGATTCCAAACTTGCTTCAAATGCGTGAGTCTGCAGTGCTAGCAAAATCACTCGGTCTTGAAATTAAGTCCAAGGCACATATGGTGCCTCAAATGAAGCAGACTTGACTCTGGTTACCAAAGAGCATTCAACAGTCTGTAACACAGTTCTTCTAACACCCTATTTAACTCTGACGTTCACGTATAAGCAGACTTCTTGAAGCAGTATGCTCAAAACCCCGATTATGCCAACAACTTAAGAACCAGGAAGAAGTGGCTGATTTGTGGCTTCTTTACAAAAGGAAGTTTTTTT
>NW_010445956.1:0-462 GCF_000710305.1 Buceros rhinoceros silvestris | reverse complement strand
GAAAGCTTTTTAGATCCTTTTGAACTTAACGTGCTAAATCACTTTGGGGAACCGGCATAGATGCTTTGGACAATTCTTCTGTTCCAAACCTCAAGTTTTACTTCATCTGATGGCAAGAGGTGGAAGGGAAGCCATCCAGGCAGACTACACAAATTCTGAGTTTTAATTACATTCCTGGACAAACAGTGGTATAAAAAGAGACATACACTAGTGACTCCTCATTGCTGAGTCGTTTGCTGATAGTTTCAGGTATTTAACAGCACACTCTGGATTCCTTCAGCACTTTTTTGGTTAATTTAAATCCTGTAGGGGCTAACAAGCCATCTCCCAACGTCTTTTCCCCATTGTTTAATCAGCAATACAGCTCACCTCATGTCGATGTTTAAATAACCTTCTTACTGTAATAAATATTCTTCTTTGGCAATCACATTATATTGGGTGTGGCTGAGAGGGAGTTAACTG
>NW_010445955.1:0-462 GCF_000710305.1 Buceros rhinoceros silvestris | reverse complement strand
GCCATGTTATTTTTCAGTGGCCTTGGAGGCATTATGTGTTACTTCCCCTTCAGCCCTGCTCTGTTCCCTTTCGTCCAGCACACATTAGGGGAAACCTGTACGTAAGACACCTTTTGGCCTAGTAATTGTGGAGATATGTTCTCTCTGTTTAATCCTTCAGAAGAATTGCTTTGAATGCTTAGGCAGATGCCACTATAAGTGTGCTAGAATAAACATATCTTAACAAAAATCTGGCAAAGGTGGTTACTTCACTGCCTCATTGCTTCCATCTTCAGCATCTTTCTGTATTTTCACCCATTCTTACTATTTAATTCAGAAGACTTAATCAGAATCCATAAAGACTTGGAGACTTTTCATTCTGGGTAAAGGCAAAGATTGGTTCTGTAACTGTGAGGTTGCATATTTGAAAGAATCAAACAACATGGATAAATTTCCATAACACAGTGTGGTATCTGTTCAACA
>NW_010445954.1:0-462 GCF_000710305.1 Buceros rhinoceros silvestris | reverse complement strand
AGTCCCCTGGGAAAGGGCTGGGGCGAAGCATGACCCAGCAGAACAGCAGCTGGAGGCAAGTTCCCTCCTCTGCCTCAAGCTCAGGGCACACCGAGCACCGAACACAAAGAGACTCACAGCAGGAGAGGCAGCGCCAGCGCTGCCAACAGTGGCAGACCTGGCTCGGAGCTGGCTGGAACGGGCAGCGCCCGACATGGGGACAGCTCCTGGGGTCTGCTCCCAGAACCCATCCCTGCAGACCCTGCCTCCAGCCTGGCCAACGTGACCCTGCTCTGCACACCCAGTATGATGGCCCTCAGCTGCGGGGATGATGGGGACGGGTCTGGATGTCAGGGAAAGGGAGCCACAGCCAGAGAGGGGGAGAGGAGGAGGGGAGGGGGAGAGAGCTGAAAAGAAACTCAGGTCAGCAATGGGCCCCAGGGCAGAGAGCGAGGAATTAAAAAAGGGGACAGAGAGGTGAGC
>NW_010445953.1:0-462 GCF_000710305.1 Buceros rhinoceros silvestris | reverse complement strand
AGTTTGATGTTTCTTGGCCTATTCACACTTAAGGTGTAACTGTGCTGTTGAAAAAATTACATGTAAATATTTCCATGCAGCATTTGGAAATGTTACTATACCTGCTTGGTGGGGGGGATGTTTAAACAAATCACTTGCAAAATATCTGCTTTGAAGAGTATGAAGTGTTGTTGTTCATCATGTAACTAGTTTTCTAGGAGAAAAATCCCAAGCTGCTTAATTTTCTGCTTGTGTTAAAAGGTGCCAGTCCCCTTTGCTCCATGAACACCACCAAGGTTCAGGCTCACTGGAGTGTGAAGGAGGCAGAGAACGAGAGGAAACTTTGGAAGGAACTAGACAGTCTGGTAATAAAAAACAATTTATCTTTAAAATAAATGTTCTTTGCAATGCAGTGCCTGTTGAAGTACAGCCACCTTCTGATGCAGAGGTTTGATACACAACGAACATGTAATATGACAATGA
>NW_010445952.1:0-461 GCF_000710305.1 Buceros rhinoceros silvestris | reverse complement strand
CTTGGTACAATTTAAATAAATTGAGGTTGGTAATGCTAAGCTTATTAACAGTTTACACATTGGTTTTTCATTTCATTTCATTTTACTGCTAATATTTTAAATTTATGCCATTTTTATTTCTCTCTCTTAATTCTTCATAAAATCCAGAAGTGCACTGAATACAATTCTGATGTAGAGAATAGAACATTCTTAGAGGAAAATAAGGAGAGGATGCCAAACTGTAAACACCTTCTTTATAGTCTTCGGAGTACAGAGAACTTGCAGCAACTTTTCCTCACAGTTTGTTTCATTTCTATCCATATGTGTGGGGCACTATTTAAAGAAGTGTCAGCAGGACCCACTCATTCTGTCTTGTATTTACTGTGCACACTGTGACAGAGAACTCGGGGAATACAGGGCTTCTCTGCCATGGTGATACTCAGTGATCAGAGGTTACTACTGGGACTCTGTGTATTTTCTGA
>NW_010445951.1:0-462 GCF_000710305.1 Buceros rhinoceros silvestris | reverse complement strand
TATTGAGAGCCTTGTGCTCCTTGATGGCTAGCAGACAAGAGGGCCGTCTCCGCCAGCTGCTCCGGGAGCTGGAGCTGGGGGGCTTCTGTAGGAACCTCACCTTGTCCTTGCTGATGAGCTGGACATGACGCGTGGCCACGGCGAAGACACGGACATAGACGAAGATCATGACGAGCAGGGGCACATAGAAGGAGATGGTGGAGGAGATGATGGCATAGGTCATGTTGGTGACAAAGTCACAGCAGCGCGGGTCGTCGTAGCAGCGCACCGCCTGCTCATCTGCCCCATCCCGCCACCAGTGGTTCATGATGGGGAGGAAGGAGATGAAGGCGGAGATGGCCCACACCAGGCACACCACAGCCCACGCCCTGCCCTTGGTCACCAGCGCCTCGTACTGCAGCGGTGACGTGATGGCGATGTAGCGATCCACAGCGATGGCGCACCGCGTCTCGATGCTGGCCG
>NW_010445950.1:0-462 GCF_000710305.1 Buceros rhinoceros silvestris | reverse complement strand
AAGTGCCGTCACTGAGGAGAGACTGAGCTGGGCAGTGAAATCAATGAACGGAATTAGTTCTGTTCTAACTCAGGCTGCGACAATTCTGCATGCTTAGCTGAGCTCTGGAAAGTAGACTTCATATTACGTAGTATTTTAAGAAATCAAAAATCTGCCAAGGAAGCCAGCAAGTATTCTGAAATAGAAAATATTGTTTATCTACTCTGTTAGATTTAGTAACATAGTTCTGATGCTACCAGCTCTGCTTAAATTAAATCTTTTTAGATTAGGTGGGTCTTTTAGAGTAGCTTCTCATGCTTGTGTGTGTAGGGAGACCCAGAAAATTTCTGATGAAACATGTTTATAGCTGAATTCAAAAAGAAGTTCCCCTAAGTTTTATGGCTGTTTGTGTCCATGGCTATTTATTTTTATTTCTCTTTAGTATATGTTAATATGCAGAAATGCATAGCGTTTATCTGTACG
>NW_010445949.1:0-462 GCF_000710305.1 Buceros rhinoceros silvestris | reverse complement strand
CTGGCCATAGCTCTGCTGGCCTCCTCCTCCTCTTCGCTGGTTGCAGCATCCTGGGGAGCTGCAGATGTGCTGAGCCCATGCTGAAAGGCAGGGCACAGAAACCAAGCAGTGCCATTTCTCTTCCCCACATCTTCTTGCTGCAGTTTTCTATCACCAAAACTCACTTTACGTTGATGCCTGAGCCCCGAGAGATAAAATGCACTTTCTGCATAGGCTTGTGAAGGCACTCGGCAGAGCGCGAGCGCAGAGCAGCCCCAGGTTGTTCTCTCAATGTCCCGGCGTTTCCTCTGCGGTTAATCAGCCTGGGTACCCGGGGCGATGGCGGTGCTGATCGCCGCTCTGCTGGAAGGAGCCTCTTTAGCACCGCTGCTGTGCTTTAGCAGTGTCAACTCTCATCAAGAAATGGGATTTTCCGGCTTGCATTCAAATTGTGGCTTGGGCAGGGGACTGCCGGGTCACCCA
>NW_010445948.1:0-461 GCF_000710305.1 Buceros rhinoceros silvestris | reverse complement strand
TCCTTTTGGATTTGTTTGCCAGAACTGGGGGTACTGCAGCCGTGCTGGAGGTGCTGGGCAAAGGGGATATTTCTAAAAGGAAACATTCCCCTATTGCCCATAAAACAGCAGTAACTTTGTTCAAGCTTCTCTGCTGAATAAATGCCCAACACCAGAAGTTCTTGCAGTCAGCGCTGGTGAGCCCAGGGAAATGTTAGATTGTCTCATAAACTGGAAGCCGAGGGGAAGCATTGCTCAAATGCTCAAAAAGTGAATTTGCTGCTGCAGATCAGCAAATTGCAGCATTAAAGCGAGGGAGCATCACTGCATGAGATGCGAAATTGGCTGTACAAGTCTAACTGTGGGGCTGAGTTTTAATCACCTTCTGCCTAAGGGGTAAGAGGACGTGCCCTGGTTGGTTTCCACCATGCGTGTGCACAAGGGCGTGCAGGGAAATACGAGCACACGACATTCAGTGCTCG
>NW_010445947.1:0-462 GCF_000710305.1 Buceros rhinoceros silvestris | reverse complement strand
TCTAGAAGTCAGCAGGCTGCAGAACGTTGTGTGTCCTCAGGCTCAGGCCAGTGGGGATGGGCTGGACTGGCCATGCCGCAGCTGCGAGAGACCCAGCGTCCCCACACCATCCTCCCGTGTGCCGCAGGGGACAGCCGGGCTCCTCGCTGGAGTGTCTTGTGTTTCCCCCCTGCAGGACGAACCGATTGCTCTCGACAAGCAGCACTCCAGAGACTCCACAGCCATCACCCACTCCTCCTACTCACTGCCAGCTTCGTCTTACTCCCAAGACCCGGTCTACATCAATGGAAGCCTGAACTACAGCTACCGTGGCTACGGGTCCCTGGGGGGTAACCTGCAGCCGCCTGCCTCCCTCCAGACGGGCAACCACAGTAACGGTAAGTGGCCGCGGGCTCCCCGGCATCCCGGTCGCTGTCGGGGAGGCAGAGGCCGCTCCCCAGCCCACCGCCAAGCTCGGTCACG
>NW_010445946.1:0-461 GCF_000710305.1 Buceros rhinoceros silvestris | reverse complement strand
GACGCGGCATCATTTTCCAAACTTTGCAGCTTCTGCAGGAGATGATATTTTTCATTTGATAATGGATTTACATCAGATTTTGCAGTCTCGAGCAGATTTGTTTGCATCCTCGCTTCCCACTCTAACCTTCTAATGAATTCAGTAGAATCCACCTCAGCTGACTCCAGCTCTTTTAATTTCTCTTGTAGCTTCTGATACTCCTGATCCAGTTCTTTTTTATTTTCAGACAAAATACTCAGTTCTTGGCCAATATGGTTTCTCTCAGCTGTGAGTGAAAAAAGTTGCTCTTGAAAGCTAGAAATAGCGTTTAGGTTAACTTCCCTCTCCCTTTCTAACTGCTGACATTTTGCCTGAAGCATTTTAATATCATGCTCTGTGAACAAGACATGGTTCTCAGTACTAACTTGCTCAGATTTCGGACTCCTCTGCTCATTTTCAGCTGTGAGAAGTTGTTCATGACC
>NW_010445945.1:0-462 GCF_000710305.1 Buceros rhinoceros silvestris | reverse complement strand
AGTCTGTAGTAGACAAAAGCTGTAATCTGCAAGGAGAAGCCGCACCTTCCGTCGGAGAGACCTACTTCCTCGGTGCTTCTGCCAGCACGTGGTCAGGTCAGACGGTGGCTGTTTTTAGACACCTTGGGGAAGGAAACCTCGAGCTTCAAATAGTCCGTGGTGCACTTCTTGCTGCAGAAGGGCAAAGCTGCATCTGGGTTAATGTAGAACACAAGGCACGTACAAGTCTTCCCACTTCTTCTGTAAAGACATTGTAAGCCTGACCAGAGGGACTAGGAGTGTGGAACCAATAGGTGTGCTCTTGTGCATAAATACTAAGAAGGCTATTTTAATGTGTCAATGCTTCTGTTGCTAATGATAACAACGTGATGACGTGTCAGAATAGCTGTGGTGTAGTCAGGGTTGCCTGTGTAGTCATCAACCAGCTGTGCCTTAAGTACTCGTAGACCTGATTATAGGGAC
>NW_010445944.1:0-461 GCF_000710305.1 Buceros rhinoceros silvestris | reverse complement strand
CAGACTTGGTTCTGATCTCATTTATATTTGCTTTTTACATACACATGCAGATGGAGCTGGGTCTGGTTACAGTTATCTTATGAAAATTCAAAGTACCCCTGTTGAACTGCAAAGCTTCCTTCAGATTGCACACAATAAGATCAGGATCTAGACCCTCCATTTTAACGGGGTAACACCTAACATAGAGCGGCGGGAGATTAGAATGTGAAGGAGCAGTGGAGTCACAGTGTTAAGATGTAAATGCTGTACTAGAATGACTACAGGGTGCCCAGTACACAGGGCGAAATATGAAAAATGAAACTTCATTTTCGTGCTCACACCTGAAGTGCCAATGTGTAACGGATGTTTAGCTACATCTCCTTCCGTTCTGTCATCACAGTACAAAAATATGTAACACGTCATAATCGAGCTGATAGACACTTGTGTTATACAAGTGACTGTAAGGAGCTCTCTGTTAGTAT
>NW_010445943.1:0-461 GCF_000710305.1 Buceros rhinoceros silvestris | reverse complement strand
GTTAAGGAGTTTATTCCCGATTTCAGTAACAAGTGGACACCGTGTCTTTTGTAGGCCATATGTTCTAAAGAGGACAACTTTCCTTTAAGCTCACACACGACATATAAAACACCTTGTTCTTACTGAGTTGAGGCCATGTCTGGGTTATGTTCATGGACAAACCTACCTCAGTATATCCTCTTTCTTCTTGGGGAGGATATTCTCTTCTTGAGGATAATTCAGCAATTATCATCTGAAAAAGATACTGTCCACAAACAAATCAGCTCTGATGTCTACACCACTTGGAAAGGAGGACTTGGCAGGGACAAGAAAATTAACGGAAGGCACTTCCTCACCTGAGCTCTGTTTTATCACTGTGCAAGAGTCAATCCCAGCAGAACCATACTGAGGGGCATGCACATGGATTAAGTCTCTGATTCATAGATCTCAAGGTGTCATGGTTTAACCCCAGCTGGCACCTA
>NW_010445942.1:0-461 GCF_000710305.1 Buceros rhinoceros silvestris | reverse complement strand
ATCCTTTATTCTTCCTCAGATGTCCTCTTCTCTCTTTTTATGTGGCTAGGATAGAGTAGGAAACCATAGCCAGGTAATACTGAATATTTTTTAAGTAGAAGATTGTCTGTGGAAAGATGATTGAAAAAAAAAAGATTCTGAAGCCTTTTGGAATGAAGAATCTTTTAAACACTCCCTTAAATGAGTCACAAAGACTGTTCATTTTTCAAACAAGTCTAGTAGGCATGAAGTCAGTAGTGTGCTACAGCAATTAATCTAAAAGCAAAGAAATTGGAAGAGAATTATCGCATAACTATGCAGTTTTATGGATGTCTTTAAACATTTTGTAACCGAGGCTGGCATTTACACTTCAGGCTGTATCGTCACCCTACAATCCAGCCTAATTAAGGAACAGCCAGACATCCCCAGGGGCAAAGAGGCGACCAGAACAAGACTCCCACTTTTCTCTTGCTACTGGCAGG
>NW_010445941.1:0-461 GCF_000710305.1 Buceros rhinoceros silvestris | reverse complement strand
GGTGGAGAAGATGAACGTCTTCAACACCGACACCAGCAAACTCTCCAAGGTGGAGCGAGCCAACGCCTGCAATTCGGTGAGTGGTGGGGAGGCCCCTGCGAGCATCGGTGTTGGGGGACAGGAGGGAGAGGAAAGCTGTAGGGTGACCGTTATTTAAGCAATTACCATTTGCGATGGTAAAGGACTGATCTGCCGCAAGGATGCAATTTCCTGCCTGAGCTGTTTTTGGAGCAGATGGTGCAATGGGCCAGAGGGGCTTGGGGCTAATCTGGGTCCACAAGGAGCTTTGGAGCAGGTGATCCCTGAGGCTCAAACTCAGCTCAATCCCTGCTCAGCTGGGAGAGATCCCCTCAGTAACAGCCAGAGCTGACAGGTCTCTCCTGAGCTTTGTTTTCTCCAGGCCAAACAGCCCCAGTTCCCTCAGCTGGAGTTGTGCTCCAGACCCCTCACCAGCTTCCTTG
>NW_010445940.1:0-461 GCF_000710305.1 Buceros rhinoceros silvestris | reverse complement strand
TCAGGGTGGCCTTCAGCACACCTCACTCCTCGCCCACGCAGCCCAGAAGATAAAAGCAAATTGTCCAGATCATACCAAAAACCAATCCTCTGCTTTCAGCACTGATAAATTAAAAGCTTCTTGGCCTCTGAGTGAAAGGAAGTTTTCCCACACAATAGCTCAGATCCCATTAGAGCAATGACAAGCAACCACTTTGTGATTCACTTAAAATTTAGCCAGGAGGAAAATATTACTTCAGATGGCAAGAAGAGATTGCTTTTAATTGAAACTCTTTCTGCACTGAGCTGCCGCTGACACTTAGCTTTCAGTTAACTGTTCCATCGGTTTGAGTTCAGTTCTGCGAGTCAAGGCTGCAAAGTGAGAAAAAAAATATTAAATCAATATAAATCAGAACTTGTGGATAATCCTGGAGAAATTCAAAGGAACTTAAGCACGAGTCTGTGCATATGTTTCTGTTCGTA
>NW_010445939.1:0-458 GCF_000710305.1 Buceros rhinoceros silvestris | reverse complement strand
GCCTGTCATATTCTGAATTATGTATGCTTTATATGGAACTAAAAATTCCCTGGGGCCTACAGTGCCACTTGGTTCTGTTGCAACTTCAATTTTCAGCTGCCAGTGCAAACAAAAGTTCATTGTATCAACATTTGAGGTGAATTTCTTCTGCAGTATGTTCTCAGTAATTAAATGCAGAGGGTGCATATTCAAAAAGAGTTTAGGTTAGTTTAACTCTCTGCGTTGTATGGTACAATATCACAGAACATGTTATTCTTGAACATTTCAAGTGTTTAAAACTTACTATTTTTAACATTTCTTTCTATGAAAGGGTTAATATACAAGTTTTGTACTTGTCAAACACTGAAATTAAAGGAACATGAGGCCTTATCACTCTCTACAACTCCCTAGAAGGAGGTTGTAGCGAGGTGGTGGGGGGTCTCTCCTGCCAAGTAACAAGTGACAGGAGAAGAGGAAAT
>NW_010445938.1:0-461 GCF_000710305.1 Buceros rhinoceros silvestris | reverse complement strand
GCAATCAAACAAAGAGCAGCCTACACAGAACCCAACGGGAAGATGTGTTTTTGAAGCAATAGGTTTGCAAAAGGTTCATCTAGGACTTTAAGAAATGAACGGCTCACTGAGACTGCGGTCATCTTAGAAAGTCTTAAGAAGCAGGAGCTGTGTAATTCAATTTCTAGATGGAAAATTTTTTAGATAGCAAGAGAAAAGGACTAAAGTAAATAAGAACTAGAAAATATAATGGAAAAGAGAAAAATGCAAGACACTGACAAAAGGTTTGAGAAACACACAGATGAATGGAGGACATGAAAAGAGAGATCTTGTCTGTTAAACATCTCTTGAAGAAAGAACAATATTATAGGTAAAAAAAAGTCATTTGAAATCTTTTCTTTGACTTCAGGTGATATTCACAAACAGTCAATTTCACAGAATTACAGAATCATTTGATTGTAAGAGACCTTTAAGATCATCAA
>NW_010445937.1:0-461 GCF_000710305.1 Buceros rhinoceros silvestris | reverse complement strand
CTGTGGGCTTTTGTCTGCCACCCTGCTGCCATGCTCCCACCCCTCAACCCTCAACTGGTACCCTTCCCCTTGCCTATGCCCCACAAGACTAACTTAAACTGGAAAAAGACTAGTAAAAAGAGTTGATTTAGGTCCACGCCTCTTCGTGGACCCTGCTGTGCTTCTCCTTATGGCTGAACTCCATCTGCTATGAACAAACCCTTTAATTATCAGCATCTCCTTGCATATGTATATTATTGCAATCGTCTTACTATTTCACCTTTTATTTGTTAATTCTGTTTCGATTTGTTAATTTCTTATTGTGAACTGTTTTATCTAAATGCCACTTCAATTCCTGCTTTGGCTAATCACACCTTCCTGTTCACACCCAACCTTTTGAACAAGGATTTGGGGAGAGAGAAGATTCAGGAGAGAAGGAGAGTGGCTATTTATTCTTCTCCCTATAGTCCTTTATGTACTTC
>NW_010445936.1:0-461 GCF_000710305.1 Buceros rhinoceros silvestris | reverse complement strand
GCAGAACAAAGAACTCGCGGCTGTTACAAAATGCCGGGGCACCACGTGGACAGGCAGAGTCTGCATGGCTCCTACCGGTTTGAAGCAAAGTGAAGCTGCAGGGGGAGGCAGCCCTGAGGTGCAGCGGCTCCAGCGGTGAGGGGGGTCTGTCCTTCATGGTGTGGGGGGGTTTCCACAGCAATGGGTGGGCTCCTCTGAAGCGGTGGCTTGCTGAAGTGGCAACTGTTGGAGTGGTGGCAGAATGCTTTGAGCTGACAGCAGGCAGGCTATAGCTGGAGGGCTGAGCCAATAAAGTTTTTCCCGGCAACAAACTGTGGGTCTGCAGAGTCACAAGCCACCAGCTGAAAGGTAGGGGACACTGCCTGGTTTAGAAAAGAGAGTGAGGTGTGAGGCAACAAGCCTCTTAAAGGGACAGGAACAGAAAGCTCCCACGAGAAACTTTTACAACCTATGAGGTGCGC
>NW_010445935.1:0-461 GCF_000710305.1 Buceros rhinoceros silvestris | reverse complement strand
CCCCAGAGCAGAGCAGAGTCACATGTCTTCCAAGGCACGTCTTCTGACTTCGTTTAAGCACCTGCCCAGAGGGCAATGACCTGGACATTGACTGCAGTCACCACATCTGCATGAACTGGAAAGAGGAGCTGGGGTGACTAACTCTGTGGAGGCTGCACCACCCTGAATATATGCATTCAGATGAACTCCACCCTCACTTCATCACAAACTTCTCTCCGTGCATGCAAAGTCTTCAGCACAAGTCCCAACAGCCATGTGGGAACACACCTGGCCTTCCCTGTTGACTGCGTGACTGATGGACTGACTTGATCTGGGTGTAAAGTGGCATCTGGGTGAACTCAGAAAAGTATGAGATCAGAGCAATGGAGGTGAGTGCCTCATCTCCATCACTGGAGATGTACGGATGTAAGCAACTGCTGAGCACAGAATAGCTCTCCCTGTGTTCCTTCCAGCGACCCAAC
>NW_010445934.1:0-461 GCF_000710305.1 Buceros rhinoceros silvestris | reverse complement strand
CAGTGTTCACTGTGATAAAAATAGTCAAAAACTCCAACAAAGAGCACAAACAGAAGATCCCTATCTTCCTGAAAAATTTCTATCAGATTTCCAACAACTTTTCTTCCAAGACTGCTACTTATCTCCAACCAACTAAATCTTAGTAAGAAAAGGTGACAGGAACGACAACATAGCACTGAAATGTCAAGTATAATCCTAACACAAGACACAAGTGATTCCACTTGGTATTTTTCTGGATACACTTTTTAACATTTTTACGTTACAAACCCGTTGTCCTCTTCAGAAAGGACTCTGCCTCGTATCCCTTCAAATTTTAGGAACTGCCATTGTTGAAACTTGCAGACTCTGATGCCCTAATGAGGCTTAAGACAGAGTGTCCTAGTTTCAGTTAGAACAGCACTAGTTCTATTCCGAGATTTCCAGCTCAGTCTCTTCTAAGGGGCGGCACTTGCTGAAGTTAA
>NW_010445933.1:0-460 GCF_000710305.1 Buceros rhinoceros silvestris | reverse complement strand
GGGGCTGCTGCCTCTTTTCCCTGGACACTAGTCCAGGATGCATCAGATTAAAAGCCATCAGCCCAGGCAGGAATAGGCCAGCAACGTCAGCATAAGCCTTCTGCAGGGGTGTTTTCCCCAGTGGCAAGACACAGTCACATCAAGCCCTGTGAAGCCATCAACGGCCCACACTGAGCTTCAGGTGACGTGTAGTTGGAGGGGTAACCTGCAGAGCAACCAGGAACCTCAAGCTGTTAAAGCAATGTGGCATGTATACTTCTGGTTTTTAAAAGTCTCAAAAACCAAAAGGATACTAAGAGAAAACTCTTTCCTTTTCCTAAACTTCCTCCTCCTTCCAGCTGTGTCATGGGAGAGTAAGGAGTTCAAGACAAGAATGGCCCGAATGTTACTGTAACGAAGGACAGGATGTAAAGCACATCTGCTTTGCAGAGGTCTATATGCCCAGAGCCCTTTCGATTTA
>NW_010445932.1:0-461 GCF_000710305.1 Buceros rhinoceros silvestris | reverse complement strand
CCGACGCAAAGCAGCCAGGCCTGTGCTCCCGCCGCCAGCCACAGCTGTCTGGTCTCCACCTTGGAAGGCCTCTGTGTTTATCTAAAATAATTAAAAACATGCAAATCTGAGCAGATGAACTCGAGGATCATTCAGATTCAGAGGTGGCTGACGCCTGCTGCCTGTCTGGGGACAGGTGAGGAGCAGTTCTCCTCTGCCCTGCTCCTAGCGTGGGTGCCATAGCTGTGGTGGCTCTTTGCTGGGGTGGAGGTGACAGCTCCGTTCTCCAGGGCCCCAGGTTTTGCAGAGCTTCTTGTGCAGCTGCTGACCTCTGAGTGAAGCCAAGCCCCAAGAACACCCCCAGACTGCCTGTGCCCGAGCCCTGCCGAGCCCCTCAGGAGCCGCTGGCCTTTCCTCCCAGGGCTGGGGCAGCTTCCTAGAGAGGTGGCACCAGCTGCAGGGGTCAGAGGTCTCTCTGGCAC
>NW_010445931.1:0-461 GCF_000710305.1 Buceros rhinoceros silvestris | reverse complement strand
ATGAATGTAACTGTCTTCTATCCAGCTGCTGGTATTCAGCTCACTACACAAACTTCAAATCTTTAAAGCTCTAAGTGCTGATTCATACACATACCATAGGAAAACCTATAACTTTAAATGTCTACTCTCCTCACAGCCTACATTTTGGTGTTCTCACAGCATGGAAAAAAATTTATAACACGACTTATGAATTTGCTTATCTATTACTGGAATCTACTTCACCAAATTTTTCACAGGAAATTAAATATTAAAAGAGTATTTCCAGCTAGAGATCAAACAAACCTAGCATGAGTGTCTAACACATGAAATTTTAGATCAGATTCTTAGGTAGATTGACGAAAAAAGAACATTAGAATAATATTTACAAATAGCAGAGAAAAGCATAAAAGCACAAAACTAAATTATCCAGAAGTTTAATGAATTAGTAATCAGGTTAGCAAATGTGATGCCCATCTACAAGA
>NW_010445930.1:0-461 GCF_000710305.1 Buceros rhinoceros silvestris | reverse complement strand
GGCAGCCCACCTGCAGGTGCTGGTGGTGCCCACAGGGGAGCCCAGTGCCAGTCCCAGCGGGTGCAGCGGGGGGGTGCAGGGGCTGATCCTGGAGCAGGGGGATCTGATCATGGAGCAAGGGGCTTGGTGCTGGTGGGTTCCCTGGCGGGGGGTGGGGAAAGGGAAAGGCAGGATGTTACCCTGCTCTAGCGGCACACAGCATGTCCTCGGTGCCAGCCGGGCACCCAGCAGCAGCCCCTCCACCAGTGCCCGGGTGCCCTGGCCCCACTCACCCAGCAGCCTGACCCCCAGCAGGGAGCTGCCCAGACGGGGCCCCGGCAGCTTGAACTGCTCCAGGGTGCCCGGGGGGCTGTTGGGGGCCCGGCCACCCCCACAGGGACTCAGGAGTCAAGGGGTGGGGGGGACACAGAGGGACTGGCAAGGCCGGACAGCTGGCAAGAGGGGCAAGCTGGGGTGGCACA
>NW_010445929.1:0-460 GCF_000710305.1 Buceros rhinoceros silvestris | reverse complement strand
TCACTTTGCATCATGTTCCTAGACAAGAGGTTTAAGGGCAATGGATTGCCAATTACTTCTGGGATTGTCCCATGGCAAGTAAGCAAAAATGAATGCAGCCGTATTCCAGCTGATAAAGTACATCTCCGGAGTTGCATCTAAACAGTATACCTGCAGCGTGGGTCTTCCACTAATCCCCTTTGTCTGATTATCATGAACAAGTTATAAATTTCAGTTAGATGACAACAGATGAGCTCAGAAGTTTCCAGTAAAATCTCTGGTTGTAGATATTAAATTCTTCTCATAATGATGACATTTATAACAGCAAAACATTCCTCACTGAGGCATGTAATGCTGATAATGCACTATTTTGCTGCACAATCTATGCAGTATAAAAAGTTCTTTGCTGCATCATGATCTGCTCCAATTTGTGTATAAATAGCACTTGTAATAAAAGGAAAAGTAACTCCAAGTTTTGCTT
>NW_010445928.1:0-460 GCF_000710305.1 Buceros rhinoceros silvestris | reverse complement strand
TTAGACAGAGCTGACTTGCCATGAGGTGGAAAGATCCTTCTCCACCAGCGCAATTCCTCAGAGCACCGTCACTAGTCAAGCACAGCCATGCTTTTACTGGGGCACCCTCCGGACCCACTGCTGGTGTGCAGCTGAGGTTGCCCCATTTGCACTTTCCTCCCCATGATGCTGTCAAGTTACCACTGTTGCCCCAGCATGTGCTTCACTGCTTTGGGTCCCATCTGGGTGAACCGTGCAGCCAGCCCGTCCTCACCCAACTAGAAAGCTCGTATGCCTCAAAGGCTCCAAAACCAGCCATCCAACTGCAGCTGAGACAGAAAAAATGGCTCAAAATACAGTCAGATCAACAACACAGCACCATGTAAAAGCTGTGGTGAACACAAAATCCCAGACTCGTGTGTGTTGGGAGGGACCTCTTGAAATCATCCCGTCCAACCCCCCTGCTAGAGCAGGGTCCCCA
>NW_010445927.1:0-460 GCF_000710305.1 Buceros rhinoceros silvestris | reverse complement strand
CCGTTAGCCATAGTCATCCTAGCTTAATTATTTTGCTCAGAAG
Source organism: Buceros rhinoceros silvestris (assembly GCF_000710305.1). Taxonomy (NCBI): domain Eukaryota; kingdom Metazoa; phylum Chordata; class Aves; order Bucerotiformes; family Bucerotidae; genus Buceros; species Buceros rhinoceros. The sequence continues at coordinate 417 of NW_010445927.1, read as the reverse complement.
TTAGCCTAAAAAGCAATAATCAGAACTCAGTGAACTGGTTTTTTGTTTTCAGCATGTTTCCTGCTAATGTTATTTTCATTAACATCCCATTCAATCAAAAAAATAAACTTCACAATGAATTGGTAATATGTCTGCTTTCTTAGCGCCTTTAAAAACTAATGCTATGCAAACCTCTGCTCCCTGTGGTCAAACAGGCAGTTGATTCTTGCTGCTGTTACAGGTGTGGGTGTGTATTTCAAGATAAACTGATAATACTGGCTTGCAACAGGGTGGGTGAGACCTAGGAGCACTGGAATAACATAGGAAGATAGAAGAAAGGAAGAAGAGGAAGAGAGACTGAGAAGAAGCAAATGTAAAAGGAGCAGAGAGAAAGAAAACATTGAAATGTTGGTCAGAAAATGTGTCTGGAGAGAAACT
>NW_010445926.1:0-460 GCF_000710305.1 Buceros rhinoceros silvestris | reverse complement strand
CTTGGAGTTATTAACTTCTTATGACCCCAAATTTTTAAAAAAAAATCCCCCCCCCCCTTCCCGGCCTTTTTTTTTTTTTTTTTTGAGGAGGTGTTTAACAACTTCCCCCCCGGAGTTAGAGGTGCTTTGGTATACTTAGATGAGCAGGCTGAAGGAGTTAAAACGCAGTTCAAAGGAGGACTCCTGCTCTCCCAGAGGGGCTGCGACTCCGCGGAAAACCAGAGACCACTTTGGGAAGCAGATTTTGCGTGCGCAGCTGACCCTTGACGATCAGCCACCGCAAGCTCCCGGGCAGGTTTTGTCTGGTGGCATGCCCAGAAATCTGCACCGGTACAGCACACCGGGATCCCCAGTCCCGTCTGCCCATGGAAGCACCGCGCTGAGTGGCACCACTTCAACTGGCATCTAAAACCAGCGGGAGGAAAGCCACCCGGCGGGGCAGGGGGCGGTGGGCATGGCC
>NW_010445925.1:0-453 GCF_000710305.1 Buceros rhinoceros silvestris | reverse complement strand
GCTTTGGTTTATGCTGCAGAACAAGAAGACTCTTACAGCCATCCTGCCTTGCCTGCTCCTGTCAAGGGTATACCCACAGCTCGCTGCTGTTCTCAGCCCCGAGGAGGTGGCTGCTGGATTAAATGTCTCTTTTGAGTTAAGAGCGTCAGTGGACAAGGATGTCCCCCTGCTGTGGCAGGAGCATGTGGCACTGTAGGTCTGGTGAGACTTCCTGGAGTGAGCTCCAGAATGCTGTAGGGTGGTGCTGCTTCATCTCCCCTTCATCCAGAGTCTTCTGATCTCACATGCTGCTAGTAGAGCATACAAATACTCCTGAACTGGCCCCAGGCCATTGCAGTCCGGGACAAGCAGCTGGTAAGGCAAAGGGCAGGGATGTGCCAACTCCAGTGCTGAGCAAAGAGCAGCACTTGCCATGGTGGTTGTGCGGGGAAAAGGATGGCCCATGGGCCTGCA
>NW_010445924.1:0-460 GCF_000710305.1 Buceros rhinoceros silvestris | reverse complement strand
ACGCCATACAGGATTTTCAGGTGAGCCAAGGGAGGGGAGGGAGTGCTGGCGGTGCTCCCCCCTCCCCACGGCCATGCCACCCCTCATCTCCATCCTGGCCGGCAGCTTCTCCACCGACTCGGACCAGGAGAAGGAGGAGTGGGTGGAAGCCATGCGGCACTCCATCGCTGAGGCTCTCTCCAACTCGGAGGTGGCGGAGAGGATCTGGGCGCTGGAGGCCAATCGCTTCTGCGCCGACTGCGGCTCACCCCAGCCCGACTGGGCCTCCATCAACCTCTGCATCGTCATCTGCAAGAGATGTGCAGGTACCTGCAGGCTGGCGTGGGGCAAGAAGGGGCTGCGCATCCCCTGTCCTAAGTGCGGACACAGATTGTGAGGTGTGTGGGGGGATCCTGAGTCTCTGCCACCCTAGAAGAGGTCTGCAGTAGTATGGAAGTGATTGTCCCCCTGCACTGGGGGC
>NW_010445923.1:0-460 GCF_000710305.1 Buceros rhinoceros silvestris | reverse complement strand
AGCGTTAAGTAGACAACTGGATAGAATCAGAAGGGATATAACAAGGACCCGAGGTCGGGGGCTGGATGGACTGGTGCAGAACATCCAGCCAGGGGATTATGTCTGTGTAAAGTCTCTTACAAGAGAACATTTGGAACCTCATTGGAAAGGACCCTACCAGGTGCTTCTAACCCCATTTAGGCCATAAAGATCAAGGAAAGAAGTGCTTGGATACATCACACGCAAGTAAAGAAGGCGCAGAAACCTCCATGGAAAGTCAAGCAAGTACAACCTGGGAAATTATTCTTATCACGATCATAATTCTGGGATGGGAAAACGCTTGTGGACAAATTAACAGCGGGTGACTTCGAGGACTTATGGTCAGAGCTAAGACTATCTCTGTAGAGGAAAATGACAGTAAAAGTGCCAACCGCCTTGGGATAACAGAATTGTCCCCTCTCAAGGAAAACAGTTATGACCA
>NW_010445922.1:0-460 GCF_000710305.1 Buceros rhinoceros silvestris | reverse complement strand
ACACTGTTGGGGACGCTGGTGGCACTGCTGGCGGGAGCTCGCAGCACGGGGACGCTCTGGGGACATTGGGGACACTGTCGGGGGGAGCTTGCAGCATCCCAGTGGCATTTGGGACAGTGGGGACACTGCTGGGGGGAGCTTGCAGCATGGTGACATGTTGGGGACATTGGCGGCATGTTGGGGACATTGGTGACACTGTCAGGGGAAGCTCGCAGCATGGTGACACCGTCGAGAACATTGGTGACGCTGTCAGGGAAATTGGTGGCACTGTTGGGGACACTGTTGGTGCTGGGGGGCACCTGCAGCCCCGCAGTGGCACTGCTGGAGGTGGCCCCTGGTGGCCCCGTCCTCGCCATGTCCCCATGGTGCCCTCGCAGTGTCCCTGCATCCGGTGTCCCCTCGGTGTCCCCGCGGTGTCCCCGCACTGCCCCCGCGGTGTCCCCTCACCGTCCCCTCACTG
>NW_010445921.1:0-460 GCF_000710305.1 Buceros rhinoceros silvestris | reverse complement strand
CGGGCCCCCGGGACCGAGGGGGGCCCCGGGCCGGCTCCGGGAGCCCAGCACCTCCCCGAGAAAGCCCAGCAGCTCTGCGAGCAGGCTGCTCTGTCCACCTCCTCCACCACTCCTTCCCCAGCCCCTCCAGCCTGCAGCCAGCCAACCCCCGACCATCCCACCAGCACAGCTTCCAAACAGCCCATAGTCTATCCCTGGATGAAAAAAATCCACGTCAGTACTGGTATGCAACTTTTATTTTCCTCTTCTGTCTCTCCGCTCTGATTTTCACACCATGCTCGCTCCCTCTCGCCTCTCTCTCTCTCTCTTTTTTTTTTATTTCCTTCCCTTCCATGAGAGTCTTTGGGTTAGCACAATTGAACTGGATTTACGACTCCGAATGGGTAATTACACCCACCATAAATTTTATAGCCGAGCTACTGTGGGCAGCCGTAGCCATGTGGCTCCTTCTTTTTTGTTT
>NW_010445920.1:0-460 GCF_000710305.1 Buceros rhinoceros silvestris | reverse complement strand
TCAGCGGATGGGACAGATGGCACATACAGAGTAACGCCACCAGCTGTGGAGTCCGAACGGCTGCTCTTGCCGTGTTCAGCCTTGTACAGTGTCTGCAACTGTCCTGGTGCCACAGCCGGCTTGCGGAGCACCGCAGAGTGCTGGCTGGCTGTGCGCAGCTGAGGAGCGATGTCTGATCCCATCACCCAAACACGTGGGGTTTCCCTTGCTTTGACAGGAGGCACGAGCTGTACAAAAGGCATTGCTCAGGGAGTTACTTGTGGACCTGGAGCAGTCTGTGTCTTGGCCTTGTTATCAAGAGAGGTAAATGTGCAGAGGGGATTATAAGGCTTTTTTTTTTTTCCAAATCTTGAAGTATTTGAAGCACATTAAATCATCGCAGGAAGATTGAAGCTGGGAAACTGAAGGTGTTACGGCGTTTATAGACATCTCTCTCCTCTGGAAAAAAGCATGTCTGGGT
>NW_010445919.1:0-460 GCF_000710305.1 Buceros rhinoceros silvestris | reverse complement strand
GGGGGCTGCTCGTGTGCCGTTCCGGTACTGGAGCTCCTGTTTGAGCTTGGGCTCTGCAGGCTTCTTCCCTCCAGCGACTTGCTCTAAAAGGCCTTTTTTCCCTGGTTCTTCAATTAGCAGCAGCCTTACTCCCTCTGAAGACAAGCTGTGGCGTGGGAACCTCTCCCCGCCTGCTCTCCAGAAAACAAGTCATTAATTTCTCTGCAGAGTTCTTCTGACTCAGGCACTCCTTGGTGGCCTGCCAGCCTGCAGATGACCTGCCTGCTTCTCTTGCGTGTAAAACTGCTCATTAACCCTCACGCCCATCAGCGAGCTGTGCCTGCCCTTCCCATGGCTCCCATCTCTCACTCCAGCCCATGGGTGACGCTACCTTGGCAGCTCGTGGCAGTGGGGCTGACCTGGGGGCAAGGCTGGGGGGGCATGGAGGAGCATGGGGTGGTGGGCAGGTGCCTCACCACAA
>NW_010445918.1:0-459 GCF_000710305.1 Buceros rhinoceros silvestris | reverse complement strand
TCCAACCCAAAGCATCCTATGATTCTATGATAATTTCTACCACTATTGAAAGAATTTTGCTGCTGTTATTGATAGGCAGGTAGGAACCACTGAGAAAATAAAATGTCTCAAAAAATATAAAGTGAGTACAGATGTCATGGTCTATGTTTCAGTGTATAATTTCTTAAGAAAACATTAAAAGCCAAATTTGAGTTAATGTCTAGATTTACAAACACTTCTGAGATATAAGAACAATCAGGCTTAGCTAAGTCAGAAGGCAGCCAAGATAACTATGCCCATGTAAGTGCTGAATTCAGACTCCTGAGAAGGTTATCTATTTTAATCTTTCCTACATTCCCTGCCCAGCTGCCACAACATTTACGCAAAAGTATACAAGTTGAAGACTGTGTCTTAAACTGTAACATTATTTCAAGTGTTAAGGAATAGATAGGAGCAGAAAGGAATAAAACCTCTATTTTG
>NW_010445917.1:0-459 GCF_000710305.1 Buceros rhinoceros silvestris | reverse complement strand
CCAGCAGCTTCAGCCGCTGTGATACCTGTGGGTTTGTTGCAGCTTTGGTAGAATCGCGGTGTTTTGGATCGTGGGTGTGCTCTCTGGTAGGACACGAGTGGGTTCTTTTGACTGTATTCCTGTGTTTGTGCGTTTGTTTTTAGGAGCTTTCTGAATGTTTCACATGGGGATGTGAACAATGGGTGTAGCAAGACACTTGTTCCTCTTCGCACGCGTCTGTTCTCACAAATGAAGTTTGCGAGGAAGCCTGAAAGGGGTTTTAGAGGCACCTCCCTCAAATAATCACAAAGCCCCGTAAAGAGACACACTCACCAGCCAGCAGTGGGTTTACCCGGACACCCAGACTCCAGGGGCTCTGGGCCAGCCCTGCCATGGCTGAGCTGCGCCAGACGCATCCCACCCGCCCCGGCTGATCGGGGGAATTGCTCCGGGGGATTCGGGGCCCTGTGCGACCACCGT
>NW_010445916.1:0-459 GCF_000710305.1 Buceros rhinoceros silvestris | reverse complement strand
AAACCTCTGAAGAGGCATCAAACACGACCTCCTGGAGGAGAAGGGTTTGCGGCAGGAACTGTTTTCAGCCTTAGCGTTCCTACTGTCACACTGGGGTTTTCAGCGTGATAAAAGCAGCCACTTCCATCACAGACATACCTCAGTCCGCTTCCTCGTCTGTCACCAAGATGTACAGACAACTCTAACACTCTCGCTGCAGCACCGCAGAAAACCCTGAGCCGTTTGCCTGCAGCTGAGGGAAGCAGCCCCAAGTGACACCCACCTGGGTTTTTGGGTTCTCCACCAAAGAGAGCTAAAGCCAAGCCCCTCTTGATATCTTCATGCCCATAAATAGATGGGGCAATGCTGGCAAAAATCTGAAAGAAAAAACGAGGAGTTGTCAAGAAACACCATTTCCAGTCTGGACAGAACTTGGCATGAAGATCAGCAGGGGGCTCTATCTACGATCACCCTTACAAC
>NW_010445915.1:0-459 GCF_000710305.1 Buceros rhinoceros silvestris | reverse complement strand
ATATATATCATATATATAAATATTTTTACATATATAAAAATATATCATAGTATGATACTTACCAGTCTTCTCAGTACCTTCCATTCAATCATGATAGTTATGTTATTATTTTGATATTTATTTAATACTGTCTCTTTCTTTTCCTAGAGAAAATGCTGGCGTAAAATGGGCTACAAACACCACCATACTTCTGAACTAAAACTGAACCTGCAAAATATCCTCTCTTTTTCTCTGGTGTATTAATTGCACGAAATATAAATTGATCATAACAAAAATCTTTGTAATCCACCAAAACCACTTTCTCAATCATGCAGTATAAATTTTGTCGGCAGGAAAACAGAATGAGAAATTCCTGATTTTTCAGGAATTTTCAGGAATCCCCGTACTCTCCCTTCTGTTGCATGTAGAACCCTGCAACACAGTCACTATTGTTGTTTCATTTGTCCTCTGACTGTTTTC
>NW_010445914.1:0-459 GCF_000710305.1 Buceros rhinoceros silvestris | reverse complement strand
TGCAGCCCATTTGCCCAGGTGTGTGGGGTTGGGTGCTGGGTGGTGGCGGATGCCCCCTTGCCCAACGGTGCTCTTCACCAGCAGGGACCGACCTGGCCTCGCTTCCCCTGCACTCAGCAGCTTTCCTGGCTCACCTGTTCCTCCACCGGCACCGCGCTGCCGGGGTGAGCATATGGCACAGTCCGTTCTAATGAAGATTAATGGGGGGAGATTTGCCTTCTCCCAGCCAGGCACCCCACCAGCTTTTAATTATTATTTTGGGGAGGAGTGTTCCCGCGGACCAGCTCTGCTCCTGCCGGGATGAGAGTGGCTGGGGGGGTCCCATCCCGGTGTCCAGGCTGCTGATGGTGTGTCCCCTCCTGCGTGGGGACATGTGCTGGCAGGGAGGTGTGCAGACGGCGGCGGGAGTCCCTCGGGAAGGGAGCTGGTGATGGAAAGTTTATTGGGGAGAGCTGATGC
>NW_010445913.1:0-459 GCF_000710305.1 Buceros rhinoceros silvestris | reverse complement strand
CTTCCCTGCAAATCCCGCTGTACCTGCCCTGCTCCTCACCTTGCAGCCCTGGTGTCCTCTGGCTGCGTGGCTCCTTTGGCACTGAGACAGTCCACTGGGTGCTGACACGCTCCCCTCTGATGCCTCAGAGGGGGCCTGTTACTGCTTATTGGGTTAGCATATAGTTTTCTGCTGCTGTTATAGTTTTACTATGGAGATAGTGCACAACGTGTAGTCAAAACGTAGAACTCGAGTTGCTTTCAAGCCAAACACGTCCCTTTTGAGTATCAGCTGATTGCACTGCAGAGGGGAGCCATCCTCAGCCAGTTCTGCCTGTGGTAGTCACCCACAGGTGATGGTCTGGTCCACAGCTCCCCAAGGAGTTTGACAGATTGAAAGATTGCACAGCTTCCTACACATCCACAGCCATACTAACAGAGTGGAGTTTATTATTGTGCTGTTTCTTTAAAAAAAAAAAAA
>NW_010445912.1:0-459 GCF_000710305.1 Buceros rhinoceros silvestris | reverse complement strand
ACTCTGACGACACCATCGTTCCTGCCGTGACGCCCTGCTCCAGTCTCTTCCCTCCTCACCACAGTGTTGCTTGGCCTAGGGGCACCACCTGATTTGAACAGAGCCCCTGAAAACCTCCTTAGTTCCTCCGTCTCCTTCCAGAGAAGCAGCTGATGGCAGAGGAAGGGCTGTGCTCGCCCACAGCCGGCTGCAGTGCCAGCCCAAGGCTGGCTACAGGGACGCAGCACTCAGCTCGTTCACCTTGGTTCCCAGGTGCGGTGTTTCCGTGGCTGCCTTGTGAGCCAGAGCCTCTGTTCGTATACAGGTCTTGCATCACATCAGGCTTGTGCCTATTTATTGGTTACCTTGTCCCTTGAACACACAGTGTATCTGCAAAGTCGAATGCGGTTTGGGGAAGGGGAGCTGTTTGCTTTGGTTTTCTGTGCTGTGAAGTGTCCCAAGATCCCGCATGGTGCATGG
>NW_010445911.1:0-459 GCF_000710305.1 Buceros rhinoceros silvestris | reverse complement strand
CAGGGCCCCTCTATTAATACTGTAATACCCAGTATTGAAACTGCGTTTGTGTAGCTCACCGGGATCACAGGGTTAACATAGTTCACAGGGTTTGTGTGGACTTACATGCATAACATTTTCACTCGCCCTACTCACATTTGGATCAGAGGCCCTTCTTCTTGGACCAAAGACCTGCTTACAGTAGACTGGAGCAACTTTTCTGCTCCTGGAAGAACTCTCTCTTCTGTTGATTTCACCTTGCAACTGATGTACTCATGCTTGTAAAGCAGAGGTAGGTTTTCCATCCCATCTGCTCATGTTCTCTCCGTGCTCACGCAGTGTAGACCACAGGGTACTTCATGACGTGCACTGTTGCTGGTTAGCTGGTCTCATAGAAGAGCATCTTCTTAATGGCTGCAATGCGAATCCATTCAGGGGGAGAATAGAATTTGTTCTCCCTTCTGTCTAGTTTTTCAAACA
>NW_010445910.1:0-459 GCF_000710305.1 Buceros rhinoceros silvestris | reverse complement strand
TTTCCCCTTGTCTGGATCATATTTCCAGAGCAAGTTGTTACAAGCCTGCTGGGCTGTTAAAAATCTAAAACATCACCCAGGTTGATGGGCTGCCTTTTTAATGTTTGAAAACACAAGGCCGTGTATCTATATATCTGTCATGTAGGATCGTAAGCAGAAGTGGGGCCTTCCACAGTGACTCTGAAACCCGAATCATGAGAAAGTTCACTAACAAGTAACACTCTTCGGCTGGTGTTTCTCCATTGCAGCACCAGCAGTTCCCTACAGCATGGCTGAAATCATCTGCCTATTTTAAAAGCAACAAAAGAAAACCACCTTTGTGGATATTTGCTCTGTTGCACTGACTATAAATACAAGCAGAATTTGGGAGAGTTTAGAATTTTTCCAAGTGCTAGCAGCCCCTCTGGGGGGAACTCCCTTCATGCAGAGACCAGACTCTGCCCAGTGGTGCCCAGTGAC
>NW_010445909.1:0-459 GCF_000710305.1 Buceros rhinoceros silvestris | reverse complement strand
GCCTCTGCGATGAGGACGGGCTGCTCTGGGCTGCTCCGGTCCTGCTTTGCCGACTGGACTGCCCAGGAGGTGCTGGCCCCGGTTCCATGCTCGGACAGTGGTGGGGTCCCCAAAGGTGTCAGAAGGGGTGCAACGGCTTTATTTCTTCTTCCTAAGGGAGGCCCGGGGCTCCAGTGCCGAGATGTCTAACAAAACGAAATGAACTTGAAAAACGGGTTTCCCTTAAAAATAAACTAAATAGAATAAAATACAATAAAACAGACTAAAGTAGAATAAAATAGACTGGACTAAAATAAAATAAAATAATTAAACCAAAATAAAATCCTTTTCTCTGCCCTTGGCTATTCTCAGCAGTGTAAATGAGCACTAGGCTCGGGTCCTCGGTGTCGCTGGAGGAGGGAGGGGGAGCCTCAGGCGCTTCGGGGACGATTGTGGGGCCAGACTGTCGAGAAGGGCTTT
>NW_010445908.1:0-459 GCF_000710305.1 Buceros rhinoceros silvestris | reverse complement strand
CTGCTGAACACCCCTAGGTTTTACTCCCTGCCTTCGAGGTGCTTTCCAAGGGGTTAATGAGGGGCTGGTGTTTTTTGTGACTGATCCATGGACAGCCTTCCCCTGCAGTGGAGGAGAGACCCAGGCTTTAATGAGACTGTAGGATTATTTTTGGGACGCGGTAGCTCTGAGATTTCCTCGTCTACATCCTCCTCCTGGTACATAGGGCTGTGCAAGTGAGTGAGTGATGCTGCAGTTTCACTTCCTAATAGTATTTCCTTAGCTGCTATTTCCTTAGCAGTTCACAAAGGAGGGAATTCGCGTTAGTGCAGTTTTTCAGACAGACAAACTAACTCAAAAAGAAGTCATCCAGGAACTGCGAATGTCATATACTTAGGAACCCAGTTTAGTGGCCATCCCTCTGAAGTCTTTTTTTCCATCAGCTTTTGGGAATTGGGACAATTTTTTAGCTCCTTTACC
>NW_010445907.1:0-459 GCF_000710305.1 Buceros rhinoceros silvestris | reverse complement strand
AGCTGAAACAATTCTGTTTGAAAGATGACCAGAAATAATGGCAAGTGAAATCTGTTGACCAGGATCAGTTTTGTGTAAATAACAATCAAATAATGGTTGTAGGTGACCCAGGAAAACTCACGTGTTTTTAGTGCACAGGTTACCCTTGGTGCTTAAGCAACTGCTGCACTCCCCACACTGTGGAACAAAGAGTGGAATAACCTTGTCTCCTAGGAAGAAACCACGAATGACAGAGGATTAAAAAAGGCAAACAAGAAGCATGCGAGTAAAAACATGAAGCAAGGGTATTGAATCCCCAGGCAAATGTGAACTGGGAGTGCAGTGCTGGTTTTACTTCCTTCTGTTGCCCTTGGAAGATAAACCATCTCCCTCTGTTATAACTGACATCGTTAAGGCAAAATTGTGACAACTCGTTTCAATGTGCACAATTCTTGCTGCCTTTCATAGAACCGAGCCTGT
>NW_010445906.1:0-459 GCF_000710305.1 Buceros rhinoceros silvestris | reverse complement strand
GCACAAATCCAAAACATGGCCCCATACCAGCGACTATGAAGAAAGTTAATTCTATCCTAGGCAAAACATCACGCAGCCATAACTGCACTTCAGAAAGATGAATACTTTGCAAACAACTGTGCTGGTGGAGGAGGAGGTTACCACTCATAGCGTCTCCCCACCGCTCCTCACTGTCTCTTTCCAGGAGGTTTTCCTCTCTTCAGACCCATCAGGATGTCTCTTTTATGCATAGACAGGGCTATTTATAATGGCCTACATTTTAATTGGGCTGTCGCCTTGTCCATAAGAAACTGCATGTGCACACATGCAGTTCACACATGCATGTTCACACATGCATGTTCACACATGCAGTTAGCCTTATTGAGCATTTCAGACAGTGCTTGCCTCACCACTGTATTCATTGCACTGATCTGCAATGATGCAACACCATCAATTTACAGTAAATTAATTTGGTCCAAA
>NW_010445905.1:0-459 GCF_000710305.1 Buceros rhinoceros silvestris | reverse complement strand
GGGGCAGTACCTGGTGGGTAGAGCCCGGCACCCCCTACCCCAGTGCTTGTCCCCAGCAGGGCATGCAGGACCTCTCTGGAAGCCCCCAGCTGCACCCACCCCCACTGAGTTCTCCGGGCCTGGCAAGAACACATCTGAGCACCCTTGCCAAGGGGCTTGATGTGCCACAGGGTGCACCCCATGCTCCCCAGGCCCTGTCACTGCTTGGCTCCCCAGGGATCGTGCTGGTCCTGGGGCTGGCAGTCATGCCTCACGGGTCCGGATGGGCCAGGGGCTGTCTCGTGCCTTCATGACACAGGGCTGAAGGATCACTCCTCCACGGTTAGGTCAGGTGATCTCTGGAGGTCTCAGGGGCATTTCCCATCCTTTCCCTAGCAAACAGTCTGTCAAGAGAGGGGGACCTTCTCCCCAGGGCTCATTGTCCCCTCAGCCACCCTTCACCTGGTCCCGAATGTCCCA
>NW_010445904.1:0-459 GCF_000710305.1 Buceros rhinoceros silvestris | reverse complement strand
GCAGTTTCTCTGGTAGACATCTGGGTAGGGTTTTTATGTTTGTAGATATGTAACTACTTTAAGAGGGAACTCCGAAAAAAGCAGCTAAATGTCCTTTAAAAATGAGTCTGGATTTCTAGGAAATGCTCTGTATGAATCAATTTGAGGTGTAACTAAGATGGATTATGTTTTGTTTCCGTTTCCTAGAATATGACAGATACCTAGCATCTAGCAAAACCATGGCAGCAGCTTACCTTGATCCAAACTTGAATCATACACCAAGCTCAAGTGCAAAGACACACCTCAGTACTGGGATGGAGCGTTCCCCAGGGGCCATGGAACGAGTCTTAAAGGTTTTTCACTACTTTGAGAACAGCAGTGAACCGACAACGTGGGCCAGCATTATCCGGCATGGAGATGCTACTGATGTCCGAGTAAGTCTGGTTTTACTAAGTCTATGCTCGTGCCATATTTCTGTTG
>NW_010445903.1:0-459 GCF_000710305.1 Buceros rhinoceros silvestris | reverse complement strand
TACTGCTCACGTATGGCTGTAGTGAAGGTGGCCTCGACTGTCTAAACCCAAACCCAACAAAACTGCTGGAAAATCCTCAGGGAAGCGCAAGTCCTGTCTCTGTGCTTCTCCGTGAACACGGCGCTGGGTCCCCGCAGCCCCAGGAGCCCAAACACCAGGACACGGATCCACGAGGGACGTGCCAAGGGAACCCCCGCGGCCTCCCCGGGCGAGGGAGAACCTGCGAGCCTTGTGGCTCCGCTCCCCTCCCCGCTGACCCCCCCTCGGACCAGCTAATCGGGGGAGTCACAGGGACCTGACAGGTGACAAATAGGATTGTTTACCTGGCGGGAAGGGGACAGAGCAGAGCCAAGGGCAGGGAGCATCAAAGGAAAGGGGTGGGGAGAGGGATGCAGAGGGAGGATATGCAGAGAAACAGCGGGCCTGGCTTTGGGGGTCACAAAAGAGACAGGTTAGGAG
>NW_010445902.1:0-459 GCF_000710305.1 Buceros rhinoceros silvestris | reverse complement strand
CCCTGCCACGGAAAGAGGCTTAGTAAACGAAGCCACTTTCCCAATAGGATGCCACGTACCACCAGGCAGCTGATTTTCTGAGTGAAGAGACTCATCGGGTGCCCAGTGAGGGGAGACGCCTGGCGCGGCTCCATCGCTGCTCAGCCCGGCGCGGCGGTTAACGAGCTGGCTACCACACCAGGCCAGTCAGGCTACTGGTATTCCAGATTATGCACTAATGGCTTCGGCAGCCTAACGAGCGCCAAACGTACAGTACCATTAATTGGCCAAGAGAGAGGCGGGGGGGAAAGAAAAAAAAAAAAAAAAATCGAGAGAGGAGGCTAGATGCCGTCCTCCTCCTGAGCAGCAGAGCCCCGAGCTGTCCGTTACCACCACCTTCCCCCAGGATCCGAAGGAGCCCAGGGCAGCCCGAGGAGGGGAGGAGGGGGCAGAGCCAGGGCCCGGTTCTCCGGTAAAAAG
>NW_010445901.1:0-459 GCF_000710305.1 Buceros rhinoceros silvestris | reverse complement strand
GTTTGCTGCTTTTGGGATAAGAACACACACAGTTGGTGCCTGACTCGTTCTTCAGCGGCTGGTGCTTTTCTGTTGTTGTTAAAACTTTAACTTATAAGTGTCCCAGTTGTTGTCGTGTCTGTTGTTACACTTTGTCCCGCTGAAGTTGAAGGTTTTATATAACAGATATTTTTGAAAGGGTCATACAGTAGCTGTTTTAGTCACGGGTTGGGAGAGAGCCATCCTGCTGTCCTCACGTTCAGAGTTAGACTTGGCACTTTGGGCTGAAGGGCCGTGTAACTCCTGCTGGCGATCACAAACCTGCCTGTGAGAGTCGGAAAATGCCGTGAACTGTAACTTCTGCTTTCACCGTTGGTTGTTTCAACAGACCTGGTGGTGAACTCAATCCGGGAGAAGACGAGGTAGAAGGGCTCAAACGCCTCATGACAGAGGTCTGTTCCCTTTCCTTCTGTGGCTGTA
>NW_010445900.1:0-458 GCF_000710305.1 Buceros rhinoceros silvestris | reverse complement strand
TTCCAACTCAAACCATTCTATGATTCTATCATTCTTCATTGCTGTTTTATTTTGTTTAGTAGAGTCTGGCTCTTAGAACCAGACTCTTGAAAAGTATGTGGAATTTGACTAATTATAAATTTAAGACAAGATAGAAACAAATTTGTATGTGTATTGGGACAACTGATATTATTTTCAACATATGGAAAATGCTTTACTCGTGAAGATTTTTGGATTGAAAACATCATGAATCAAAGTAAACTTCTATCAAAGTAGAATCAAAGTAAACACTGCTTTATCTTGAAATATAAGCTGTTATTTTCAAGAAAAACATGGAAGAGCTATGAATTGTCCCTCATAAGTTCAGAGATAAACTCTCATTGTTTTAGACAACTATATCATAAGAATCTTCACACTTAGAAGAACCATTTAACATTTTTGGAGTCTCTACCAATGGCATAATGAGTAGAGAAGGGAAT
>NW_010445899.1:0-458 GCF_000710305.1 Buceros rhinoceros silvestris | reverse complement strand
TGACTGGTCAAGGGATCAGGAGCACAAGTGGAGTTCTCCACTAGTTGCAGGGAATTAGTGTGGGAAGAAAGAGGAAGACCCACCAGATCAATATCAGGCTCTGAGCCTGTCACCAGCAAGACTTTGCATTTTTTGATTGTGGGTCCATTTACACAACATCAGATCTGCTGGTGACAGATAGGGTACACCTGTGTCAAAGGGATCTTTCCTCATGAGTTGGTGGGGCTCATGAAATGAGCTTTAAAGCAGATCTGAAGGGGGAAAGGGATGAAACAAGGCTCTCTGGAGATAAGCCTGGGAGACTGCATCAACACTGTGCTAGCCATACCAGTCCAGACAGAGGACAGAGTGCCAAGCCATAGTATAGACACAAAGGATACTGATGGGCTAGGAATCACGGTATCTCCTGGGAACGGTCAGGCAGAAATTAGGCCTTCTGCCCCCAAAAAGGAGATGGG
>NW_010445898.1:0-459 GCF_000710305.1 Buceros rhinoceros silvestris | reverse complement strand
TCTGGCCTGGGGCTGCCCGTGCGGCACTGGCTGAGGTGTGTGTGGCCCTGGGGCATGACGCTGAAGGGGAGCTCATGAAGCTACACTCGTCCCACCTGAGCAAAGGCCATCTTGGCACCCACCGTCGTGGGGAAGGGAAATGGGCTGTTTAATGAACGTATCCTGTGTTTACGGAGGACCCGCCAGCGCTGACAATGCAGATGTTTCCTGTCTCCTTACATCTGCAAACAGCCATTTGCTGGCCGAAAGCGGTTCCTCCCGTGAAGCTGCGCATTCGGGCTTCGCTCCTGCGATTGCACACAGCAGCTGACCCCCAGCCAGCAGGACGTGTCCGGACAGTGACCGTCTCACCCCCTCCAGGGGTTAGTGCCCGAGTGTGATCGGCCTGGTGCTGCACCTCCAGGGAGGAAAGCTGAGCTGCAAGGCGGGCGCGGGCTTGGCTGGCCTGCGGCATGACGC
>NW_010445897.1:0-458 GCF_000710305.1 Buceros rhinoceros silvestris | reverse complement strand
GGAGTTGTAGTATAGGTCTTCTGGAATAAGGCAACCTTATTAGACAACTTTATTATTAGACAGCAGACTTCTTCATTGCCCTTGTATTGTAAATGTATTGGGACTTGGCTAAATCAACATCGTGATCTCCATAGGAAATATTTTACAAGTAACTAATAATTTTTTTCCTTTGATTGATAGAAACGTAAAGAGAGACAGCACCAATATTTTCTTAGACCAAATAATAATAAATCTGAGCTAGCAAGATCTGCTGAGGTCTCTTATTATATGACTAAGCCTGTAAAGGGAAGTTTTATTGCTCAATCCCTGTTTGATTCAGTGTAAGCAATTTCCAAGATTTACATGCTCTTTTTCATTGACACGAAGCTCTGTACTTCTGCTTTATCTCAGGGGATCTTTCTAAGTCATCATCTTCTGCTGGACCTTAGCATTTGTAAGAACCTCTGGGGGTTTTTTTT
>NW_010445895.1:0-458 GCF_000710305.1 Buceros rhinoceros silvestris | reverse complement strand
CATGCTAAAGAAATGTTGTGTGCTTGGATAGACGTTTAGAAATGGCTCTTAAGGTTTTGTCGCATTTCAGACTAAAACTACTTCCCTGAAACAAGGATTGCCACCCTTCCCGGCTGGGATCCCATTCAGGTGGGGCACCTGCCAGCCTGTTCTGATCTGTCTCTTTGTTCCTGTGTAAGGTGCCCTGCACTGGGAGCTGGAGACAGTGCCATGCAGACAGAGTGCAAGCAACTGAAAGAATACCTTACAACGCACGGATCATGAGGTGACCGTGGTGGGTCTTACCTCAGTACAGAGCAACCGAGACCTGTCTTACAGCGTGTGGTGCGAACTGTTTACTCAGGGTCCCTGGGGAGAGTGGGCAGCACCCTGCTGCTGTAACCAGGCTTACACCTGAATTTTCAAAATCTCTCGGAGGAAACTTTTTCTTCCAGCTGAATTGTATCTTTTTTCCCTAC
>NW_010445894.1:0-458 GCF_000710305.1 Buceros rhinoceros silvestris | reverse complement strand
CCCAAACCAGTGGATGATGCTATGATTCTGATAATTACCCCAATTCCTGCAGCCAGGTGCCTTCAAAAGTGCCTCAGAGCCAGCTTGACCCTGGGGCTCCAGGCCAGACAGGTCTCAGGGGGCATGGGGACACTCATGCAATTATTATTATTATTTTTGTAGGGATAAAGCTGCCAGCATCTGAGCCACCACCTGTCCCATGCGTCCTGCCTGGCTGGAGGACGCGCTTGCTGACAGGCCAGTGCGGCTCCTGGGTTTGTGGCTCTACCCTTTGAAGGCACCAGCCCTGCTGCCAAAACCTTGCCACACAAACCCGACACGGCTTCTTGGACCAGCGCAGAAGGAGCCTCCTCGCCGCAGCTCTCCTGGACTGGCTGGCAAAGGTAAACGTGTCCCTGTGCAGTGCCAGGCGCTGGCAGCGGCCGTACCCTATTCCCCGGGCTCCCCACACGAGCCAA
>NW_010445893.1:0-458 GCF_000710305.1 Buceros rhinoceros silvestris | reverse complement strand
CGGGAACCACCGTGGGTGGAGGCAGCGCCGGAGCCAGCGCCGTTGGCGGTGCTGCTGCCCAGGGGTGAAAACTGCAGCCTTGCTGCTGTATATTTTTTTATTTTAACAGTTGTTATTTTATTGGCTGTGTATATGCAAAGAGCGTGGACCAGACGCGCTTTCCGGGTGGAGCCTTTGGCCGAGCCCAAGGCACCATCACGGTGGTGATAAAAGCAGTGAGCGGGTCTGGTCTTTCCAGAAGGGTCCTCCCAGCATGGCTGGGCACCCCCTGGGGAAGCCCCTTCGGGGGCACCCCACAACCTGCTCGCACAGACGGACGTCGTGCCAGTGCTCAGCACACCCTGACTTACCGCCACGTCCAAGGCTTACAGAGCAGACTCGGGGTCCTGCAGCTAAAGCAAGGAGCACCTCCCTCACCCCTGCTTCCACAGCCCTTCCTTTTCCCTGCCCCAGGGAAA
>NW_010445892.1:0-458 GCF_000710305.1 Buceros rhinoceros silvestris | reverse complement strand
TGGGTGAAATACTAAATCCTTTATATGTGTGTAATATGTTTCTTTATTTACAGTCCCTATATGATAATTAATTATTTTAACTGAATGGACTGCTTCTCTTTGTGTGTTAGAGTTGATATGCCTCAGGTGTTACTAGAGGTTTCAAATGGGTGAGTTACAGCATATAAGCAATTTAAGAATTACTGTAATGCAAATTATATTGAATTAAGTTTTGTGCTGTGTTCCCTCTGCCCTGCTTGTCTTGCATAAATGTAGAGAGAATTGTCTCGTTAAAGTACATTGCACACTATGCAAGAAAACTAATCTGTCCATTGAAGAAAAAGCCACCTTCTCCCCACCACCCAGTAACTGAGTCATGTGACAAAGAGTGGTTAAAAATTCTGATGTTTGAGGTGGCAAAGCCACCAACTCTTAGCCCTGCTTTTGTGGTTAATGTGTTTATAAAAACATTTTTTACT
>NW_010445891.1:0-458 GCF_000710305.1 Buceros rhinoceros silvestris | reverse complement strand
TAAATTCAGTTCCCAGTTTACTCATAAATTGTAAGAAATCTGGAAATAACTTCTTTGCCATCCCTTCTGATGCTGGCTGTGCTAATATTATTAGCAATGTGGGAGTACATAAAGGAAAAAACAGACCCCAGAGACTTCTAACTAATTAGGGATTTGCTTGTTGGCGTAAGTAATGAATTATGAGTGAGGTGATACATGAAGTAGTTTGATTTTTAAACCGCAAAGAGTAGCATAGTTTTGTGTTAAGTAGAGAATAGAGACTGACCTTAGTATTAGTTAGGGAATAGTGCATACCGATGCAGTTGCTTGTCAATTTGGAAATGGTGTCCCAGGGTTGTTCTGATATTGGGTGTTTCTGTAACTCCAGTGGATTAACCTGCAATAATAATGTTGAAGCAATGCAGATGAGTAAACGTAATATATAGCATTATAAGAAAAGTAATCATGTGTGATTTAAG
>NW_010445890.1:0-458 GCF_000710305.1 Buceros rhinoceros silvestris | reverse complement strand
CAGGGACTCTTTCACAGCCTGCCCTCAGAACGATTCACAGCAGCAAGATCCACCTCAGGCAAAAGGAGAGAGCCCAAAGAATCAGCCCGCTTGCTGAGTGAGTCTGCGTTCTAGACGCTTGGAGGAAGAAGCCAGGCTACGAAGGAACCCTCTGAAATATCCACCCGTTGATTTACAGAGACCGCCTCGCCCAGCGCTAGGCTGGACGTCACTGGGGTTGCTCCACAACAGCGTCTACGTAACACATGCGATGTCCAGCTCGCTCCCGAAGGCTTTAACTGTGTGCAGGGTGCACGGCACTGGCGCAGTGCTGGTGCAGCACAGCTAGAGAGCCGTAATTACCCGTCCATCAAGGCCGGGGACATTTCAGACATTCTACAGTGGCACCTCACAACAAGATTTTACTGGACGCGTTGGACATCTATGGAAGAAAAAGAGAAGGTGTCCCTTGGTTCAGC
>NW_010445889.1:0-458 GCF_000710305.1 Buceros rhinoceros silvestris | reverse complement strand
ACCCGCAGGAAACTTAGCCGCTTCCAAACGTTCGCTTTCCCCCTCCGGCAATAATTGTCTAGCCCCCTGCCCAAGCCTATAAATAACTAAAATTCACTCCAGACTGAAATAATTTTAAAATAGTCACAAATAGATCAGGTGCAGCCTTCGAGTTAAGAAAGCTCAGGTTTTATTTTCGCGTGGTTCCGCAATAAACAAAGCCGCGGAAACGCTGCGAGGAAAAGCGATCTCTTTCGTTTGGTCTAAACAGAAATATCCGACTTCGTTATTTTCTCAAGAACGGAAAACATTCCAAAATCGAAAACAAATTTCCCTCTGAAGCCAGCCGGGTGTCGTTTGGGGGGAAAGGGGAGAGAGTCTGCCGTGGTGTGTTCTCGCTATCGTTCGTAAACGAGGCAGGGCGCATAACGGAGACGAGCGGCAGGATTTCGGCTGCTCTGGCCCAGCGCTAGCCATAC
>NW_010445888.1:0-458 GCF_000710305.1 Buceros rhinoceros silvestris | reverse complement strand
AAAGCGCTGAAGCTCAGCGTTAGGGATGTGCTTCCCTTTACCAGATGGGGTAAAGCTCTTAAAGTCGGTGTCATTAACCACGTGCAAGTGCACCCCTGAACAGCAATTACACGCTGCAGCCCCAGGTCGGTATCTCTGAGCCTTCTTGCTTTGGTGAATTACAGTTTATCCCTCTTGGATGGAGGCCTAGTGCCTTCTTCCTTGGAGACGCTTCCCATAATTCCTGTGTAATTAGATTAGCTCTAACTAGACCTACCTACAACAGACAGAACAAATTGTTTCTAACCTCCTCAGATCTTACTGAAAATGATGTCTGTGGTCCCTCCATGTGGGAGCTTGTGCTCAGCAGAGATCACAATGACTAAAATAACCTTTTTAAAATGAAGAGTTGTAAAGTGCTAACGGCAGGACTGGTGAAGCTTCACAGAAGAAGATGTGTTAAATGATAAGGGGTCTCT
>NW_010445887.1:0-458 GCF_000710305.1 Buceros rhinoceros silvestris | reverse complement strand
GGAAAAAAGAGACCATGGGGCCTCCACACCCCATTTCACACTCATCCCAGGCATCCAGACGACACCTAACACCAGATATTGATCGACTGGTAGTTGTAGTCCTGATTGCTACATCACTCAGCACCAAATTTTGTCCACGAAGAGCTTCCAGGCATCCAGCTGCATGGTGTATATGTCTGACATGACTTGGACTTCACGCTGTGACTTTGCCCTTTCTACAAACACACATGAAGTAACAGTTCTACCAACGCAAACCAAGACGAGTTTCATTTAGCATTGTTCCATCATGACTGTCAAAAAAACCCCATAAACAAGCAGGTCTTGAACTATACTCCAAAAGTCATAAACTTTGCAAGTTTTGAAAGTGTATTTCAGAAACATACCTTCATTCGTGAAGACAGCAGCCAGACACAAATTCAGGAGGTTGCTAGGGAAATGCACCAACCATTCTTATTTTT
>NW_010445886.1:0-458 GCF_000710305.1 Buceros rhinoceros silvestris | reverse complement strand
CTAAAGTGCAGTTCAATGTAATTCAAGAAACCTCAAGCCCTCCTAAAAACAACAATTTGCCAAGTGAAAGAGGAACGAGTCACATATCTAGAAATTTAGAGAGACTTTGTGGAAGCTTCAGTGAGTTACAACTGAGCCTCTCCGAAATAACGGACTTCACTAAAAATGGGAGGAGGATATCTTTAGCCTACCCACGTGCGCAGGAACCCCCTGTTGTTCATATCACTTACCAGGTAACTTTTTTGTCAGCTTAAAAATACTGTGATAGAACACTGAATTTTTAAACAACCTTGTAGTTACGTAGCTTTAAATCAAGCGGATGCAGTTTAATTCTTATGAACCCATGAGAAATGCAACCTGAATTTGGCACCAAGCTTAATCTATAACAGTATTATAAATCATCATCGAAACAGTCACTCGGGGTGATGTGGGTAACTTAGAGGATGCTTCACATGGGA
>NW_010445885.1:0-458 GCF_000710305.1 Buceros rhinoceros silvestris | reverse complement strand
GAATGGGGTCCCACACGGGTACTCTTCTCAGTGAATGCTCTCCAGTGCAGCTGGTGTGACTGTGACAAAGAATTCTCACTACGCTTTTTCAAGAGTACAGTACATTTTTCACAAGTACCTGCTCAGGCTCCTGGGGGTTGTTCCCTTTGGGATGCTCCTCTCACTGAATTCTTGACATGATGCAAAATTTGCATGTGATCAATTGCAAAACTTCCACCCATATATAATATTGGTTAACATAAGGTACTTAAATTATCACTGTCCACTTTGTTATACGCTATTTTCTGGTTTCACATAAATGAAAACTTACAAAATAAGGGGAAAGAACAGGGTAAGGAAGATAAAAAAGGTAAGGAATGGAAAGGTAAGTGTTGTGGTTTAGACCCAGCTGGCAACTATGTGTCTGCAACTCATGCAGACGCTCTCGCACTCCAGCAGGAGAAACTACAGCAATTGGC
>NW_010445884.1:0-458 GCF_000710305.1 Buceros rhinoceros silvestris | reverse complement strand
TTTTTTTTCTGGAGAATAAAAGATGTCCTCTTTCTTTTAGATCAGGTAAGATAGTCTTTATTGCTCCTTGCTGAAATGGGAGTGGAACACAGGAGTCCAGGAAGGGATGCGGATCTCAGGGTGGTAGATGGTGCACAAATGCAGAATTAAGATGGGGTTTGTGCATCTCAGGTGCCCACAGTCCTAGAGCACGAGGGGTAACAATAAAGCTGTGCTGCTCATCAGTAAAAGCAGTGGCCATGGCAGATCAGCTGTATAAGCATCGTTTCACCCAGTAGGATGGCTTCCATTTTTCCCTAGATAGATGATGAAATAGGTCAGAAACCTCTTTCTGTTGATATCCTTCTGGTGTTCCCGCAGGGAAACAAGAGCTGTGTGTCACTGGTGCACCAAAACTCCCCTCTCTGTGCATGAGCAATTATCCCAAGGGGCAGGAGCTCCTCGATACTGATTTTCCT
>NW_010445883.1:0-458 GCF_000710305.1 Buceros rhinoceros silvestris | reverse complement strand
ACACAATTAACTTCTACATGTGTTAAAGCACATGAGGGCATGAGCAGTGGTCCAGTCTCCTGCAATACAGGGTCCTTCTGACCTCTGTCTTCACCCTCAGGAGGGGTGAGCTCACCACATTGCGAGCCCTCTCCTTGGTTTGGTCACTTTCCTCCGGGCAGGAGTGTCCTCTCTAACAGCCTTTTCAGGGCCACTCTCACCTCCTGGTTCCTCAGACTGTAGACCAAGGGGTTCAGGGCCGGGGTCACAGCACTGTACATGAGAGACACTTGCACGTCCCTTTGAGAGGAGCTTCCTGAGGAAGGGGGTGTGTAATTGCAGAGCACGGGTATGTAAAACAGGGCCACAACGGTGAGGTGGGAAGCACACGTGGAGAAGGGCTTCCATCTGCCTTCCCGGGAGCGGACTTTCTGCAGCATGAAGGAGATGATGTAGAAGTAGGAGAGGACTATGAGAGT
>NW_010445882.1:0-457 GCF_000710305.1 Buceros rhinoceros silvestris | reverse complement strand
CACGCCCTGTTTGCCCGCTCTGTTCGCAGCTATTCTTAATAGTCAGGGATTGAATTAGCAAATTCCAGAGCTGAATTCCCTTTAACTGTCAAATTCCAGATTTAACACGCCAACCATCAGCAATATTCCTTGCTAACTTACTTTCTATAACGATCTGCTCCACTTTCTTCTTTTCTCCTGCAATTTGGGAGAAACTAAACAGAAAAATCTTTGGTTTAGCCGTTTTTTTTTCTAATTCATTCAAACTGTTCTGCAAAAGAGAGGGAGGAAATGGCTGCTCCAATATACCTGGTTGAAGAAAATGTATGTAATAATAATGTTAATTCATAACTATATTGGGATCAGGGTTTGGAAGATCTGTACATTTTACACAGTCCTTGCAGAAATTCTTGCATCGCTGCCTTCTGATTTGTATCTCTCATACAAAGTCCATGTCCTGGGTTCAACATGGAGGAAC
>NW_010445881.1:0-458 GCF_000710305.1 Buceros rhinoceros silvestris | reverse complement strand
AATTTGTTTCTGTTTTATTCATTGTGATGATAATTACCTCTCATTTTGATACTACATTTTGATCATTTATTTCAATTCAAAACTCTAGTTTTCAATCAATGAAAACTGAAAAGTTTCAAAAATAACCAAACTTCTTCCAATGAGAGGAAAAAAAATAGTCAAACCTCTTGACTTTTACCCCAAAGCAAGTCTTCATTCTAAAGACGTGAAAACCTGGTGTGATTTTCAACAACAACAACAAATGTCCTCACTTCTATCGCTTTTTGGCAGGATTTCAACCACCAAAGGTGAAGGTGTACATTAAAGAAGCATGAAATAAACTCGATTTCACATGTATTTCACTAATGCATTGTCTCGAGTTTTCCTTCTCCTCTCATATAAAAACTCTAACATACACTTATCTCCCTGGTGCTTATATCCGAGCTGAAGGGTAATTGGTTTGACAGGGGAAAAAAAAA
>NW_010445880.1:0-458 GCF_000710305.1 Buceros rhinoceros silvestris | reverse complement strand
GTTCAAGTGCTCTGCCACCCTCAAAGTAAAGTTTTCCTTTATGATTATTTTTTCCCTAGTACTACACAGCACACAAGACCATGAGCCTAAGACACACAGCTGGTTAATGCTAAGAGTCCCAAGTTCACGCTGAGAAAATCCTTCAGATGCAGCTCAGTTTTCAAAGGGAGAAAACCCCCAACCACTATCGCTAAGAGGAAGGACAAGCTGCAGCAGCATGTTCAACGACAGGCTCAAGATGCATGAGGCAGCCTATAAAACTGAGGGAGAACACACTCCTGCTGCCAGTGCCAGGTCTCAGCGGGCAGAACTGACCGCATTTTATGTCCTTCTCTGCAGTGATAAATACGCACCAAAGCTAACACAAATGGCTGCCAGAATACTGCTCCTCTCCACAGATGTCCCCACGCAATTTTTCTGAAAAACGCAGACTTGACCACTGCGAAGGAAGCCTGAAA
>NW_010445879.1:0-458 GCF_000710305.1 Buceros rhinoceros silvestris | reverse complement strand
GAGGCAAAGGCCCATACCCACCATCAACAGAGTCCAGCCCTCTTCTATAAAGATTACCTTTATAAATCCATCCAGATTTACAGTACAACCATTTCCAATACAGTCATTGGTGATTTTGCCTGAACTCCGATATATTATGATATGCAAAGACAGTAGCCAGCAGCCACTCAGAAGTGCTCAGAGAATCTGATAGCAGTTAGTAAGTGAATTAGTTTTTCTGCTTTAAAATCCTTTCAAGAAACGGATAAACTACAATAAAATAGAATCTTTAACCATATTACTCAGACAAATATTTGGACATCTGACATGCTAGAGTGAAGCGTGTTAGCATCTATCATCAGCCGATGCTGTACAATTATGCAGAATTTCCCTGCACTCAGGAACTGCGTCGGATTAAAATGCTGTGCTCTAGAGGCAGGCAAAGAACTTCCTTGCAGAAACCGAGTCACACAGTCCTG
>NW_010445878.1:0-458 GCF_000710305.1 Buceros rhinoceros silvestris | reverse complement strand
TTTTCAGCACCCCTGTCCAAAGGATTTTCCCTTTGAGGACGGTGGCCAAGTCTTCCCTAACGTGGCACAGCGCAGATCTTGTAGGGCGCTGGGGCCACGGTGATGCCCATCACAGGCTGGAGGCTGAGCGTGGTGCTCGGGGGCGCCTGGAAGGTGAATTTCTGGAGCAGAGCCGTGAAGAAGAGGAAGAGCTCGGAGCGGGCCAGCAGCTCTCCCAGGCAGGCACGCTTCCCTGCGGAGACAGCCACCCGTGGCACCCTCAGCCTGTGCTGGCTGCTGAGCCACTTTCTCTGCCAGAAAATCCTCTGCCTTCCCTTAGCACCATGGTCCAGCGGTGTCACCCTCTTCCCTGGATGAGGGTCTCAGCCCACTCTGAGCTCCCCAATAACAGCCCTGGCGTTAGAGCGTGCGCTGCCCCTGAACTGCATGACTTGGGGAGGGCACGTGCGTGTGAGCGT
>NW_010445877.1:0-457 GCF_000710305.1 Buceros rhinoceros silvestris | reverse complement strand
AGACAAGGGAGTGACCATCCCCCTGGACTCAAGGCTGGTAGAACCAATTCTGGACTTGTGTGTCTGGGTGTGGGCCTCCCTGTGCTGGAGGAATGGGGAGGAACTGGAGAGGGTGCAGAGGAGATCTGCCAGAGTGGGGTTTGGGGCCTTTGTGGAGACACTGGGGAACATTCTTCAGCTGAGGAAAGAAGCAGTACTAGAGCAGTAGCCTGCATCTGCTTGAAGGTGGTTTCAGAGATGATGGCGCTTTTCTTGGTGGTGGGCAGGGAAAGAAACCTCTACAAAGTGCAGCTTGGAAGGTTCCCACTGGGTCTGAGGCAAAAGAAATGACGCTCAAAAGAGAGCCTTGTGGTGCAAGAGGTCACCCTGAGGGAGATTGGATGAGCCCATGGCTTTGTGTGTCAAGGAAGAGCCAGCGATGGGTGCAGAGACATGAGGGAAGGTCTAGAAATGGCAG
>NW_010445876.1:0-458 GCF_000710305.1 Buceros rhinoceros silvestris | reverse complement strand
CCCGCCTTCGCCACTGCTTCAGCTTCGCCGGCTTCCCCAGCACTGCTGCCAGCGGGCTGCTGGACAGCCCCACTTACATCACCCCACCGCCCATGCTGAGTCCCGATGACCTGCTGGGCTCCCCCCCCTTGCCTGACTGCGCCAGCAACCCCTTCACCTTCTCCAGCCAGGAGCTGGTCAGTCTCTTCGCCCCCAGCATGGGGGTGCAGGTGCCCAGCGGGAGCTCTCCCACCACCTTCTTGTTCAGGCCCATGTCCGAGTCCCCCAACATGTTTGACTCGCCGCCCAGTCCTCAGGACTCCCTCTCTGACCAGGAGGGCTATCTGAGCAGCTCCAGCAGCAGCCACAGCGGCTCAGATTCCCCTATCCTGGACACCTCAAGACGTCTTCCCATCTTCAGCAGACTCTCCATCTCTGATGACTAATCTGGGGTTTCCTCTTCCCCCCCCCCTCCCCCC
>NW_010445875.1:0-458 GCF_000710305.1 Buceros rhinoceros silvestris | reverse complement strand
CAGCAGTGGAATCAAAAGTCACTGATTCAGATGTGGCCAGCTGCTGCCCCTTGTCTGGCCATAAAGTTGTGTGGAGGTGCTGGGGGGAAATTCTGTGTCATCACGCGACCCCCTTTCGCACCCCGTCTCGCGTTTCCCGACTGAGGAATAGCTTGGCCATCTTTCGTAAATTTAGGTTTGCATTGGTTGGCATAATGTCTGCCTTTGTGGCATTTCGGGCACACTCCGGGTGCTTTTCTCTTATCTTTGTTCCTGAGGCAGTCACGGCGCCCTGTTACCTGCAGAGGTGCCCGTTGTCCCCGTGTTCCAGCCAAGATCAGCCAGAGGTGGCAGGACTGGGGCACCTCGCAGTGATGCTGGGTTACCCTGGGGCGATGCTGGGGCACAGCAGGGCAGAGCCGATGGGGCGCGGCTGGGACCTCCGGGAAAGCCCCGGGGTGCTGCTGGGGGTAGCAGGC
>NW_010445874.1:0-457 GCF_000710305.1 Buceros rhinoceros silvestris | reverse complement strand
CTGTGGAGCAGGAGCGCTGTCTCCTTCTACATCTGGAAATCTACCTTGAAGGGCTTCTCTCCCCAACTGCTCTTCATCTATGAGACACATGGAGTCAGACCATCAGGCTCTGCGTACACTTCATGGCATTTGCAGAGGGGAGAATGTGAGAGTGGGGGAATGACAGTCATGAGCTTTCAGAGCTGGAGATGGTGCCTTTGTATTTAGTAGCTCTTCTGAGAACGGGTCCAGTGATTTCCAAATTTTCTATGGAGCGTCCCTGTCCAACGATGCTTCCAGATGCCATTGCAGTGTAAGCAGCAGGAAAGACAGTACTACTGCAGTGAGAGATGGTGAGGAGCAGCAGGCAGCAGGCACAAGATGCTCTACTCTGACAGAACCGGATGTTTTACCCTCACTAAATTTTTTTCCTGCTGGGCTGCAATGGCTCAAACGATCAGATGTGCAGTTCTGTGCC
>NW_010445873.1:0-457 GCF_000710305.1 Buceros rhinoceros silvestris | reverse complement strand
GGATTCGGTGCAGGGCTGCAGGATCTCAGGAAACCCATCAGGGATCTGGTGGAAGCAGCAGGTTGTCTTCAAATTTTGGCTATGAAGATTCCCTTCAAACTCGGTGAATGGAAGCAGAATTTAGTGCTGTTTTCCTGCCGAAGGTTTGACGACCAAGTGTCCGAGAAGTCTGGGATCGCTGCTGGTCTCTGCTCCAGGCAGCTGTTGATGTCGCTGCTCCGGGAAACAGCAGCTCTCTCGTGTCTGGCTGGGCTGGTTGTGAATTTCTCACTGATGTAAAAAGTTGAGGAAAACGCTTTTAAACATCCCCCAGGTATATTACAGCCCGTGTACGTGGTTTTGTCCAAAAAGTTGTGGAGAAAAATGCTTTTCCTGAGACCCCCCTTTGCTCTTTCTCAGTTTTTCTGTTTTACGACGGCACTTGAGATGAACCGTAGGAACCGGCGGGTGGTATTTG
>NW_010445872.1:0-457 GCF_000710305.1 Buceros rhinoceros silvestris | reverse complement strand
TGAGGAAGACAGATAGGAAACATTTGTTTGTAGAAAGTCTAGATACCAAAGACCCAAACATCTTAACTAGAGTATGTTTTAAAACCACATAGTTCAGGTGAACTCCCTCAAGGGGAAAGAACAAAATATGGCTGTTAAAGAGCATTAAACAAAGATGATTTTTTTGAAAAATCATCTATCAGATACTAATGAGTACAAAATACGATCAGTTGGGACATGTATACTATAGGATTTCAGATCTTTTCATATCTAAAGATATCCTTTTTATTTAAGTTGCTGGTATTTAGTCATGAGCACCTTCTTTATTTGGTATTGAAAGGCAAATGTCAAAAAACGTGTTTTCTTCAGCTCACATCGGAGCAGGTAGTAAAAATTTCCGAGTTGTCTCTCCTGTTAGGAAGGTAATCCTGCTTGCCCACACACCTGAACCTCTGAGGTTGTTGTTTTTGTTTTTTTT
>NW_010445871.1:0-457 GCF_000710305.1 Buceros rhinoceros silvestris | reverse complement strand
GAGTGAGAGAAATGTATAGGAATACCCGACACTGCTGGATGAGCATGCGAATCCGCCCAGCCGAGCCCAGTAACTCATGCTGGTTCATCACAAATGTGTGGGAAGGGGGTGGGAAAAGGCAAAATCCCATAACAGCAGCTCCTTTCCCCTCTCTGTCCTCAAGGTTTCATTCCAGGAGAGCCCAGAAGACCAACACAAGCAAAGATGCAAAAGAACGAGTCTAAGGGCTAGTATTTTCTCTAGCTTTCCCCTAAGTGGGATACAGTAAATCTTCCTGGTGTCCTGTCCATGGCACGTTGAATCTGACATGCTGCTTAAAAATCCATTCGGTAATGCAGAAAAGGGGGGAACATCTTTTAATCTCCTTTTTGGAACGTCACTGTGGGCATCAGCAGCTGCTCCTCGTGCCCACGGGCTGCCAGTCGCTGATGCGACACTCACGCCAGGGTTTCCTTCC
>NW_010445870.1:0-457 GCF_000710305.1 Buceros rhinoceros silvestris | reverse complement strand
TCCAGGGATGAGGCATCCACAGCTTCTCTGGACTACCTGTACCAGTGCCTCACCACCCTCACAGTAATATCCTCAGCGCTCTCGTGAGCCTTCATTCACTCTCTGCAATGTG
The DNA here is from genome assembly GCF_000710305.1 of Buceros rhinoceros silvestris. Classification (NCBI taxonomy): domain Eukaryota; kingdom Metazoa; phylum Chordata; class Aves; order Bucerotiformes; family Bucerotidae; genus Buceros; species Buceros rhinoceros. The sequence continues at coordinate 345 of NW_010445870.1, read as the reverse complement.
CATACAGAGGCCAAGTGCAAAAAACCCCACGGATTCAACCTATCCGGGTTTGTGGCACAGTCAGGAAACCAGACAACTGCTAAACACAGCAGCCCTCAGCTCTCCTCTGCCTCAAAACTATGCAGGGCTTTATGCCTCGACAAAAGCTCCTATGTATGTGCACACACATTCGTGAGCTGCACCAATGCACACGATAAAGATGTTTTTCTTCCCGCCTGTGTTGCAATGAAGGCCTCGCTGGAGCCGCCCAGGCATGCCTGGACTTGGGTAGCAGCGGCCAAGGAGGGAAAAAATCTTGCACTTGGATACAGTAAAACTTGTCTGCAAGGCTGGGAGAGCCCAACA
>NW_010445869.1:0-457 GCF_000710305.1 Buceros rhinoceros silvestris | reverse complement strand
TTTTACCTAGAACAACAAAAACTTTGGGTCAAAGTTTCAATATTGTGTTGTGTTAACCTCCTTCTGCAGCAGGGCAGTCAAAGATTTCACCAAAAAAAGACGCTCACATATTGTCAAACCCTGCCTCTGTGCCACAGCTAGAATGCAATGAAAGACTTTCCCTGCCTCTTAAATATAACATTCCTACTGGAATAGAGGCAAAAACCCCCCATTTGTTTCATAAAACATTTTCCATGCAAACTTAAAAAAAGCTTCAAAACCTGGGTCTGAGGTAGTCAGCTGCACACATGGAAAGGACCTACAACAAAACAGCCTGTGCGTAAGACAGACTGTTGCACTTTACTGGTAGGAATTAGGAAGCTTTCAAACTGAATGGACATAAAAAGAATACTATAATAAATAATTTTGCAAACTACATGCTAGTTCCAGCCATCAGTGCCTTTCAGAAATGTGTCAT
>NW_010445868.1:0-457 GCF_000710305.1 Buceros rhinoceros silvestris | reverse complement strand
TTGTTACCTCGGGACCTCGACCCTTAACAAAAACCCTCAGCAATGGACTAACCAAATAATTGAAATGTTAATATGTCTTCATAGTGTTATATCTAATGAATTGCTTCAAATGTGAGAAGTATAAGTGATTTCAGACTCTTGAGAAGCGTAATATTCACTCAATATATGTTGATTTTAGTGTCTTCTTTTATGAACTGAAAATTTAAATACTGCTTGCAAAGACCTCCTACTGAATTTACTGATGTATTTATTGTTAGGAGTTTGACGTGAGGGAGATCACCTCCAATTCACTCAGCAATTAAAAGCTGTTTCCTAGGATTTTATATCATGAAACTTTATGTAACCTTTTTAAAACACACTGGAAGCATTTAATTGCGTACCACAAGCTGAGAAGGTGTGTAAGTGTTTGTGAGATTGGAAATTTTTGGATAATAAATCCTTCAAGGCAGAGTTTTTT
>NW_010445867.1:0-457 GCF_000710305.1 Buceros rhinoceros silvestris | reverse complement strand
ACCCCGGGGTGGCCGTGCAGAGGGGCTGGCCAGCCCAGCGGCTCGGCCTGCAGGTTGTCCCTCGCCATTTCCCTGTACATACATGCTTCTGACTTCCTGTATTCTTTGCTCTTGCTCCATCAACTCGAGAGCCTTCCCAAACCCAAGACCACAGGGTCTTGGTCCCCTGGTCAGGTCCCCTGGAGGTATTCCTGACCATGGAAGTCAGACCTGAGACTGCCAAGGCTGGACTCAGCCTTGTTGCTACAGGGACCTCGTGTGGGGCCGTGGCTCCTCTCTGCTGGCTTGGGGAGCCAGGAGCAGCCCCACTGAGGAACTATGGCCTGTGGAGGTGTGGTTGGATGCACTCAGATGGTTCTCTGTGCCCCAAGCTCTGGTGGACTTCACATGGGTCAGCCACTCAGCAGACACTTTCATCCACAGTTCCGCCTCTCTAGACCTTCCATGTGCACGGCTG
>NW_010445866.1:0-457 GCF_000710305.1 Buceros rhinoceros silvestris | reverse complement strand
CCCACCTCAAAACAAAGCACAAAACCTTCTAGCAAGTTACCAGGAAAAAAGGATGGAAGTACTCTGCAATCTGTGCGCTTTCAATAGGGTACAACTGATGAGATTTTTCAGGCACAGCTCCCGTTGTGGTGTTAGATGTAGCTTGGCTTCTGTGCATACTACAGAAAAATCTGCTAATAAATAATAAAGTGTAGTCTGTGGATTTTAAATGCATGCACAAAAACTGTTGTGGATGAAGTACGTCTGAAACACTGAGAATAGTATTGGTATTTGTCACCGTTAGGTGAAAATTACAACACTCACCTCAGAGAAAGAATTTTTGTTTATTTTCCAGATTCTGTCATTCTCAGTGAGTGAACTGTGGTGTTTTCCCTGGCATTAGATGCTGCACGTAGTCCTCAAATTGCCCTATCTGCAGGAAGCAGCATCTCTTGAAAAACCTACGTGTCAGTTGTGT
>NW_010445865.1:0-457 GCF_000710305.1 Buceros rhinoceros silvestris | reverse complement strand
GGGTTGCGCAGCCTCTGTCCCCCCCTGCCAGTCTAGACTTGACTTTGCCAGGCTGCTCGCACAGTGAGAGTCTGTGCAGCACTGTCCTTTGCATTCCTGAGCGCTGCACTCCAAGAAATGTCATCAGCTATTGAGTATCCAACAAGTATTCAATTTTACACCCTGCAGAATGCCAGCCAGCATCCTCCGCCATGCACGTGAGCGCTTGCTCGCTGCTGGGGTGCAGCTGGCTGCAGGCTCACAGAATGTAGATGGGTTGCACGTGAAGGAGGGGCCTGGGTGTGCAGTTTCTGCGTCCTCACATTTGTGTGTGTACTTACTGGTATCGGTATTGTACTTGTGCGCATCAGCAGCGTGTTCGTGGCTGATGTGTTACCAACCATGGCACTGCTGCGTACAGACCATATGCCCCGCGCCAAGACACATGGACATACCATGCCTGCACCATATGTGGCAA
>NW_010445864.1:0-456 GCF_000710305.1 Buceros rhinoceros silvestris | reverse complement strand
CCTAAATAATGAGTACTAATTAACATTAATAAATGAATATTTCATTGTGGGTATTAAATTTTCTCAACATTCTGCCAGTGAAGATTTCTAAAGAATGCAAAATGTAGAGTGTAGTTCATCATTACATGAGAAAGTTTTTCAATGTAAGTTATGAAAATCTAATATTACTTTAAGGCTCATAGTTTGTAATGATCAGGGGCTTCAAGATATAATGGTAGTTTCTAATCAGCCACCAAACTACTATCTTTTTGTTACAATGGAAACCAAAACACATGTAATTTGGGATTTCTATCAAATCACTTCGCTATTGTTACTGTTGCATTTTCCTTCTAAAGGACTGAAGAATTATTCTCTGTTTGTAGAAGAGCTAACCTCATTAATTCATAGAATCAGAGAAGCATGGAGTATTTTGGGGTGGAAGGGACCTTTAAAGGTCATATGCTCCAAGCCCCCTGC
>NW_010445863.1:0-457 GCF_000710305.1 Buceros rhinoceros silvestris | reverse complement strand
CTCCAACTACCCGCCCCGCGTACGCAGCTGCCACAGAAGCTCAGGGCATTGTTTTTCCATCTGTTGTTGCTCTTAGTTGGATTTTCTTTTAAATGTTATTTGCCTCATTTATTGATGGAGGGGGAGAGGAGTGCAATGGCGCACATCTCTTTTGAGAGGGGTTTAGTCAGACTCATCTTTACAGAACACATTTATGTTCTGGGTTAGCAAATGCCTGCCTGTCCCTTTTCCTCTTCCTGCGCGCCGCCAGCACCCCTGGTACAGACCAGCGGAGGGGTCTCCTCTCCTTCCCTGGGAAGCCTCGGCTAACCCAGCAGGTTTTTTTTATCCTTGTCTCTTCTCCTTCCTTTCAGACGGTGTTTGTTGGAAAGAACAAGCCGCAGAAAAATCCCCTGAGCTCCTTCCGCTGGCAGGGCTTCAAGCTGGAGGAGTACCTCATCGGGCAGCCCATCGGCAA
>NW_010445862.1:0-456 GCF_000710305.1 Buceros rhinoceros silvestris | reverse complement strand
CTTTTAAAATTCACTTTATTTTCTCCATTTTCAGAAGACAAATCAAGTGCTTAATTTATCCTGGATTAGCAATCTTGCTGCTTATTTTGGGGAACAAATTATTATTGACCACAAAAATGTTGTCATACTCTACCCATGGGCGGAAGGAGTGTTGAGTGAGGCGGATCTGTAGATGCATGTCAAGGGAGGCTGCTGACAGTCCCTGCACTGACTGTGCTTGAGCTCTGCCGTGCTATGAGCCAGTCATGGTCCAGCAGCCGAGCAGCTGCATTAACAAAGCCTCGCCTCTGAGCACATAGGCTCTTTTATACCCCCAGATATGATCTCTTGTAATACAGCACAAAAGGAAATGGAAGTGAGTAAGGGATTTGAAAAGAATTTTAACATTTCTAATTACGACCCATCTAGTAGTCTGCTTCTTCTACTTCCAGCAAGACGTGGAGGCTGTAGCAGGAG
>NW_010445861.1:0-456 GCF_000710305.1 Buceros rhinoceros silvestris | reverse complement strand
GCGATGGGAGAAAGCACAGCAATAACTCCAGCGAGATCCTCATTCCTGAGAAAACAAACCAAGACACAGTCCAGCCATCTCCTCTGATGGAGGAGACCACAAAGGTGTCCTGGGGTACCAAGGCTTTAATGCTGAGGTGTTCCTTGTACTCTGTGCCATTTATCTTCTTCTACCCGGAGCCCCAGCAACCAGATAGCCAAGGCACATGTCTCGTGTCCCTCTGAATCCCAGACACCAGCTTGCAACCAGCTGCAAGAGGACAGCATGAGCTTTAAGACACATTTCTTTATCTGCAGGAGAAAGATCTCCTTGAGCCAACAGCAGCCAGGGCCGTGGAACTCCAGCCACTTGCAGACCACAGTGCTCTGATGTTTGTCCTCCCTGTTGTGCAGCCTTTTGAACGGAAGTCTCTGTCGTGTTCCTCTCTGCACCAAACACCACCGCACCACTTACAGA
>NW_010445860.1:0-456 GCF_000710305.1 Buceros rhinoceros silvestris | reverse complement strand
TTAAGTTGCCAGATCTAAAATGCCTGAACCATACGGTGCTCAAGATGAAAACTGATGTTTTTATTTTCCTGGGGAGGCTTGAAAAGTAAATGCATGACAGATGCAAAGTATCAAGGTGCCCGAACACCACTTTCAGGTCACAGTGCAAGCAGGTTTAAAGCTCTGCAGCGCAATCCACAGAAAGCCCGTGTTTATCCAAGTAGTCAGCAGTCACTTACATAGCAGCTGAGTGGCTGAATCTTGCCTCTAATGTAATTTTCCTTCTAATATGATTTCTTGTCTTTACCGAGAAGGTGTTGAGTAGGACTCTGGAGGGTTGCATGTATCTTCCTGTAGCTGACTGAGCCTATGTCCTTTGAGTTTTGTGATAGAGTCCTGATGACATACACTGCAGCATTTGGAATCCCCTTTTTATTCAAAATATCCAAGATCAGGATCTGCACTCAAGATCTGTAC
>NW_010445859.1:0-456 GCF_000710305.1 Buceros rhinoceros silvestris | reverse complement strand
GGAGGCAGCCCCGGGGCTTTTGTGGCTTCGTGCCCCTCAGGGAGCGGCAGAGCAGGCGCTGGCCTCATGTGCTGCCGTGGCACAAGGAGTGATGCTGGCACGTGGTGCTGCCATTCCCACGGGAATCTGGGGCCATCAGCGATGACCCCGGCTGCATCCTGCCTTTGGCAGGACATTTCCACAGTGCAGGGCTGAGCTCTTCCCTGGCTGTGGTGGTTCAATTCTATGACCACGCAGGGGAGAGTGAAGGGGTGAGCAAGCATGTGAAGGTCCCGGGTTGGGAGTGCTGGGTGCAGGTGATGCTGCAGGGGAGTACCGGGTGGGTGCATGGGTCCTTTGTGGGTCCCTGTCCCTTCAATGTTTTGGGGTTGAGTCCAGGGTGGATGAGTGCAGCATGGCGTAAGGACAGGGCCACCCTGCTGGGGACACCACGGAGCACCGAGGGGCTTGTGGAGG
>NW_010445858.1:0-455 GCF_000710305.1 Buceros rhinoceros silvestris | reverse complement strand
TTCTAGAAGCAGACACTGTCTGCAACAACATGCCATTAACTTCAGAAAGTGAAGTTACTTAGAAGAGTCTTAGCTCAAAAATAAAATGGCTGAACGGATTCTGTTCTGTTCTGACTCAAACCAGAACAATGTTAAACAGTACTGGTCTCAGTATGGACCCCAGAGGGCCTCCACTCATCACTGATCTCCGTTTGGCCATTTGGCTGTTGACCACTCCTGTCTGGCTGCAGCCATCCAGCAAATTCCAAATCCACCAAACAGTCCATCCATCGAATCCACATCTCTCCAGTTTGCAGAGAAGGGTGTTGTGGGGGACTGTGTCAAAACCCTTACAGAAGTCCATATAGATGACATCAACAGCTCTTCCCCCTGTCCACCAACGTAGTCACTTTGTCATAGAAGACCACTAGGTTGATCATGCAATACTTGCCTTGGTGAAGCCATGCTGGCTGTCT
>NW_010445857.1:0-456 GCF_000710305.1 Buceros rhinoceros silvestris | reverse complement strand
GTGCGCCCCGGCGCGGCCTTCCTGCCCCGTGCTGCATGGACAGCGGGCAGTGAACAGGTTGCAGCAGGCAGAGCTCCAGGCCAGGAGCAAGACCCAGCCCCATTGTGTTCTGCCAGGCGTGGGAGCCCCAGCGTGGAGCAGTCCATGGGCCCCTCGCCTCCCACAACTCCCACGTTGGCTGCTGTCTCCAGGGAGGTTGTCATGGGAACGGTGCGCTGTAGGTACCCCTCATCCTGGGTACCCCTCCTCTTGTGCCACAGTGATTCTCGATGGAGGACAAGCTCAGCCTGTGCTGTCGTTGCCAGCGCCCAGCAGGGTGGGCGTGGGGTACATCGTGGGGGCTCCCCCCCGGGGGTGCTCAGGGGATGCTGCTAGTACTCAGGAAGGGGTCACCTGCATGCCAACATCCCCCCTGCCAGGGCCAGGAGCATCTTTGTGGCCCCGGGAGGGTGATGA
>NW_010445856.1:0-456 GCF_000710305.1 Buceros rhinoceros silvestris | reverse complement strand
AATTTCTCAGTGGGGTCTTTGATATACGCATGAGTTTAGGTTTTGTTTTTAAAGGAAGCTGGCTACGTGATCCAAGCTTTAATTTCCACATGCTGAGCTGACTAAGGTCTTGGCATTTCACAAGTGTTGGTGGTTCAAACCAAAAGGATGGGTGATATGATTCTCCATCAGGGCTGGTGGAAACCACCACAAGAGTCCTTATGCTTGTGCCCACATACCAGCAGCCTCTCTGGACACGTACTCCCCAAAACATGTGGCCAGCACTTCATACCAGAGCAGAGAAAGCAGGTGGAGAAAAGCTGGAGAAGCTTTAGAGGGATGTCACCACCTCTGGTCTGAGACAACACAATGACAGACATGGAGAGGAACGGTGTAGGCTGGTACAGGGAAGACGCAGGAGATTAGGCGGCATAAATGGTCCAGCGGTCAGAAGCTGGACCTGCGTCAGGAGGAAGC
>NW_010445855.1:0-456 GCF_000710305.1 Buceros rhinoceros silvestris | reverse complement strand
CAGCCAGTCTGAGGGAGAATAACATCCATGCCCATCTTGTCCTTTCTTCAAAGTAAGTGCAAGTTATAGGTGGTTAATTTGAACAGATTTGCTTGTGCAATCCTTACAGTAAAGCCATGGGACACTGCAAAGAATATAATTTGGAAGAAAGGTGGTTTAAAATTTTCAAGTTTGGATTTTAATCTAAACTTCTGCAAAGTTGAATGGCTTTTCCTTTGAGGTACTGTAGCATACCTTGGTGTGATCTTATTCTTTTCCATTATTTTGAACAGCTCTATAGTATCAGCTAATAACTATACAGAAATACCAAAATGCTGGGGTAAATCGATATAAAAAAGTGCAATGAAACGCTTCTTTTCCTTTCTCACATAGTCTGCCGGAAACAGGAATCACTAGTGATTTCCGCTGGGGGACGCCCAGCTACAAGAAAGGCTGGAAGGAGGATCTGGGCAACTA
>NW_010445854.1:0-455 GCF_000710305.1 Buceros rhinoceros silvestris | reverse complement strand
ATCTCTTTCCCCCTTTCAATACTGAAGTTGCTACTATCTGTCAATAACTAACTTTAAAAACCCCTCAACTTTCTGCCGTAATTCCAGAGACTTTAACATGTTCATTTAGTCTCCAAGGACAGAAGGAGTGAAAGAAAAAGTTCTCCTCTATTTTCATGTAAAAGATGCTGTGTTTGTGTTGGAAACTACTTCAACAGTTTGAGTTAAAATGAAATTGATTTCTTTAACTAAACTTATAAAAACTGTATTATTGACACGAATGCCTAAAAGGAGGAATATGTAAATTTTTTTGTTTGTTCTAAAACTTCGCTGAGGACTGAAATGCATTTTGTTTCCCTTATTACTTATGGTTGTTTTCAGTGTGTCGCTCCTGAGCTCTAGAATGAAACTCCCTCTTGTTCTCATGCCACTACCAGCGGGGAATTTCTACTTGTTTTCTTTTTAAACTCGATCTT
>NW_010445853.1:0-456 GCF_000710305.1 Buceros rhinoceros silvestris | reverse complement strand
CTGTCGACCAGCACCGCCAGGTCCTTTTCCGGCAGGTGTTTTCCTGGCACTCTCCCCGCTGCCTGGAATGCTGCAGGGGGCTGTTTTAACCCTTTTCCTTTACTGAACTGTGTGAACAGACAGCAAGGAACATAAAAGTGATCTGATGGGTTTTGTTATTGTTAACCAGGCACCTGAAGTACAGGTTGGTGCCTTGGCAGAGGAGTCACCCTCAACTAGAAACCCCTGTAGCTTCTCAAAGTTGGTGGGCTGCTTTCGAAAGGCTGCACAGCACGTTACCACCCTAATCTCTGCTGGTGAGGAAGGGCCAAGGTCCCCACACGCTCCCAACGGGCGCCTCGCCCCCTGGCACCACCCACTCCCTCCTGCCCAGGACTGACTGCGAGGATAGAGGACCCCGGCTCGGTACCACAGGCCCTCGCACACCTGACAGCTGACGTTACTCGTCCCCCTGCG
>NW_010445852.1:0-456 GCF_000710305.1 Buceros rhinoceros silvestris | reverse complement strand
ACCAGCTCCTTGTTGCTCTGGGTTCCGGCATGCTGAGAACAGCCCCGTGCCGTGCTGCAGTGGGGCAGACATGGAGCTGTGTGCCGACTTTGCCCCGTGTGGGTTCGGCGCAGGGGGCCTGGCCTGGACCAAGTTGCTCGGCTCCATTCAGTCCAGGCTGACCCCTCCCTGCCCAAGGGGCGAGGGGATGGGCAGGAGGCAGCCGGGTCCCTCCTGGGTGCTCAGAGCTGCTTCGTGCCTTGCAGGAAGAACATGCAGAGGAACAAGCAGGTGGCCATGGGCAGGAAGAAGTTCAACATGGATCCCAAGAAGGTACCGTAGGGATGGCCTGGCAGGGAGCACTGTGTTCACCAGCCCATCTGGGGCCATGCTGGGCTCTGCCACCTCACAGTCCAGGTGCCTGGCAGCCCGCTGGGCCTGGGGCAGAGCCAGGGCAGGGGCTGGGGAGGCCGGGGG
>NW_010445851.1:0-455 GCF_000710305.1 Buceros rhinoceros silvestris | reverse complement strand
CCTGAGCGGCAGCAAGAGCGTCCTCTTCCTCTGCTAGCCTCTTGCCTGGCACCACGTTACTTGCTTCCTGTGCATGCGGCCGCTCCGCTTCAGAAGTTTCTTCGTTAAGTAGTTCAGATTTACAAGTTTCCCCCAAAATGTCGAGTATTTTCTCATTTTCTACGGATTTAACAGGAATAGAATGGCACAAGATTTAATCACCAGGGATATACAGCAATCACAAACGTGGAACTGGCATGGCTGCCACACTAACACCAAGAGAACTTCTAAGCTACACAGAGATTGGAAAACCCTAGTGTACACAGTGTTAAAAGTACTAGGCTAACCGCTGTCTGACAAGCTACCAAATCAGCCCTCAAATGTTAACAGGGAAGAAAAATGCCCCCACAGATTTAACAAAAACCTTCTGGCTGATCCTTCACATTCTTCATGAAATCGTTCAGCTCTGTTTCTTC
>NW_010445850.1:0-455 GCF_000710305.1 Buceros rhinoceros silvestris | reverse complement strand
GTCTTAGAGCTTCCTCAGGTCTTGATGTTCTGCTTGCTCTTTCCACTGGAATGGCACAGCAGGTGCCTCAGGTGTGATAGCAGGAACCAGTTAGTTTCAAATAATGGCCTTGACCTTGAGAAACAGGATGGACTGAGCAAAGCAGTCGTCATTAATCAGGGTAGAAGAATCCCAAAGAAGATAACACAGACAAGAGCTCATCAACACAGAGCAGGAAATGTGCTGCATCAGGAAAACACAAGGGTGCCTGTGTCAGGATGGGGGGGTGTAAAAGTACAACTAGGAGGAACATTACGAGCCTTCGTCAAAAAGACCCCAACTCATGACCACCAGAGAACACTGTGCATGCCCAAGAGGGGGATGAACTATGCAAATAAATTTGGAGAATGATTATAATATTGTTATTAGCTGCTAGAAAGATAATGCATGTGTAGTACTTAACGGTATAAATGATG
>NW_010445849.1:0-455 GCF_000710305.1 Buceros rhinoceros silvestris | reverse complement strand
AAAAAAAAAAATGAAAAACAGCTCAAGCAAACTTTATGTGCCGAAGTTGATTACTGTAGGAAGAGAGGCTACAAAAGGTGTGAACTGTCTAAAATTTCTGTTAAGCCCATTCCCATTACGGGTTTTTTTGGAGGAGATACAACAGCAGCATGTTTCTTGAAAAGAAACATGAGAGTACGATGTTGAACAATGAAGCCGTAGTAAGACCACATGGGATTTGCATAGCTGTTTATGTGGGTGCGTACTGCACACTTCATGCCATATCAGCTGATATGCATTGCAACAGCAAAATGCCTTGAAGATTTAGTCAGCCACAGTTATGAACTACAGGCTAACAGTTTGATTGAGGTTCTATTTCAGGATAAAACTGAACCTAGAACCAACTTAATAAATAGCTGAGTAAGCTCACAAACTTATCTGGACTAAAGCATAATGTTCAGAAAAGCGTTGATCTG
>NW_010445848.1:0-455 GCF_000710305.1 Buceros rhinoceros silvestris | reverse complement strand
TTGGAAGATCCTCCCAGGATCTTGCAAGGCTGAGGTAAAGTTTAGCTTTAGAGGAAAACGTCACTATTTAGGTAAAATCCATTACTCCCAGAAAGATGTCCTGATCCCGTCTGTATTGATGCTTTATTCATGTTTAACTCTCCAAGAATAATCCATCAGGAACACCGGCTCCAGCTTACCCATCCTGTTTGGAATTTAGTGATCATGCCAGGAGAACTATGAATGATGCTTGAAGGACAAGCCAGTTGTAAGGAAATGTGTTACTGTCGTCTGCAGGGGTGGGTGGGCTGATGAAGGGCACTTCTTTAAAAGGAGCAAAAAGATAGTTGATTTGGTTAGCTGTTGTTACAGACCCAGTTTTTATTTCTCATCCAGTTAGCCAGATGTTAGAATTATTGAATAGGAAGAAGCAAAATTGCTGGAGTATTTCAACCTTGAAGAATAATTTAATTTAG
>NW_010445847.1:0-455 GCF_000710305.1 Buceros rhinoceros silvestris | reverse complement strand
ACTGCAACAGGAAGCCTTGCTTGCCCAGAAGGAGCCCGTGACTGACAACGGGCGCCTGCAAACACCTAGAGCAGCGTCTCACACTGCCCACCTGCAGCGAGTCCATTCATAAAACCTCCATGTGTTCCCTTTCTAAACCACTTTATTTTGCTGTCTCGGCATTTGAAAAGCATGACAGTGGTAACAGGGACGCTGTATTTAAAACATAGTGTAAATATGTTAAGTGAAGAGTTTCTACTTGCTAGAAAAACTGAGCTATGGGATGTCTGATCCTAGTTGCTACCCAAAGGCTTTGCTCTAGCTTTGGTTTTCTCCTTGGCCACTCAAGGTGCTCACAGCTCTCCACATCCATAGGAACTGCCTCGGAGGCAGAGATGACACGTATTCGTACGAGGGTGCGGAGACTGCGACTGCCTGGGCTGTACTTTAAATAAAAATAACTTTGTTTTCCTTCT
>NW_010445846.1:0-454 GCF_000710305.1 Buceros rhinoceros silvestris | reverse complement strand
AAAGAGAGTGTTTCTAGTATTAGATTCAGGTTGTCCAAGAAAGTTTGTGACCGAGTTCATAGACACCCAATACACCCAAGTACCGAGTTTTCACTTGCACATGAGCAAGTTTTTTCCCTCCCAGCAACCACCACTTCCCCCCGCCCCCCTTGAAATGCTATGAATGAGAAGTTCAGAGAGTTTCTAGGACTCGAGTGGACCCACAGTGCTCTGGCACAAAGACACAAAGCTGTAGTAAATCTCTGGGATATGTACTACTCTAAGCACTTCAGGGAGACCTGAGTATACGACTACCCGGACGGAATTACTTCTGAATTTTGCCGCAGAGTGGTTAGATACTACTTCCTCAGTACCAGAAGACATGAAAGAAACTTGGTGGTAGTAAAGATAATCCCCACTGAAATAGTACTATAGCCCCTTCCGAAATACAAGTCTAATAAAAAAAGACTGCAGA
>NW_010445845.1:0-455 GCF_000710305.1 Buceros rhinoceros silvestris | reverse complement strand
TGAAATTTCATTGTGATATTTACATACGATGTAAAGTGAAAACTCACCCTCTTTGCTTAATGATCATCTCTAATGCTGTGAAACTGGACACTGTCTGGGTGTTTTTCTCTGAAAACGCTGAAGAAGTCAAGAGATAATATACGAGCTATATGAGCCAGATGCCGAGTCTTTGGCATGTCTTAGATCTTCCTCTGATTTAGGCCTTTCCTCTCTCCAAACTTGGTTTTCAGAATTTTTCTGTATTTCAGATTATTTTTGTCTATTGCACAGAAATATGCTGGGTTCCTTATTTATCTAGTTAAACTGTTCAACATAATGGCCTAAATCAAAGCAAATAGTGATGCAGAACTGTCAGAAAACGGCTCTGACCAATGCATATGTCTGTTCCATAGTCAGACAATGAAGATTTATTTAAACTTGAATGGTGGGAAAATTCTTGTTAGTGAAGGGTCTTC
>NW_010445844.1:0-454 GCF_000710305.1 Buceros rhinoceros silvestris | reverse complement strand
CAGGAGGGAGTTTGGAGGGTGCACTTGCCCTGAAGTACAAGCAAAGAGCTGCCCTAAAACCGCAGAGGCTTGCGAAAGGAGCACGCTGAGAAGAGTCCTCCCCTCTCGCCCTCGGCTGCGTGCTGCCTTGGTTCCAGTCTCAGGGATACTGCTGTGTGAAGCAGGCTGCGGGTTGTGAGTGCTGGCAGCTTTCCCCACCGCTGGCGAGAGGAGCTGGCGGCCCACAGTGTGGGACCCCCTGTCTTCGCCCCGCATCAGGGCAGCTTCCCAAGGGCCAGGCCAGGGGCGGCTGATGGGCGGCAGCGAACCGCGTAGGTGGCAGCAGGAGAGAGACGTCTTCACCCCAGCTCTTGTTCTGGACGAGGCTTCCTCAGGAGGTGTGCTCAGAAGACACCGCTGGGCTTAGCCCTGAAGATGAGCAGTAGAGGGACATGATTCATCTCAGAAGCACTGG
>NW_010445843.1:0-455 GCF_000710305.1 Buceros rhinoceros silvestris | reverse complement strand
GGGAGATGGTTGTGTCTTACACAGGAAGACTAAATGAGGTTAGGCAGACAGAGAAGGATAAGAACTTTTTGCCTCTATATGTATCACACTTCTGAATTTTAGTAAGTTTCTCCCCACTTTCATTCATTTTCTGAAGTTTCTAGTTAACCCATACCAATCAATAAACCTTTCAAAAAGGCACAATTAAAGTGGAGAAGATAAAAAAGAAAAATCGACTTTATTACTGGGTGGGAGAGGAAGGGAAAGTGAGAAGCAAAAAATACATTCTGAATCCCAGCCCAGAGAAATGGGTGGGTAATTGGGCCCCAAGTCTCTTGTTTGCAATGAAACAGCTGGACTTTCCCGGTAGCGTCCTGTCCGAAATCACAATCTTGACAGCATAAGGAAAAACTAATGTGACCGGCAGTCATTATCAGTCACAACAGATCAGTTAGGTCAGTTAAACCAAAACAAAC
>NW_010445842.1:0-455 GCF_000710305.1 Buceros rhinoceros silvestris | reverse complement strand
AGAGCTAGGGCCCTCTCTTGACAGACAGGAGACATTAGCACCACAAAGAAAGCACACCCCATGCAAAGCCTGCTTCAGGCTCCTCCTCACCGTTTCAGCATTAGTATTCATTGCGACGGTGTCAAGGCCAAGGATGTACTGGCCTGTTTCTTTACGCCGCTCTAGGATTCTTGTTGGTTTTCTCATCACAACTATTAAGCATTCTAACTGCCTTCAAGTTCTGGGAGAAGACGCAGCATTTTCTGAAGTCAGTAAATATGTCCCATGAGGACTGAAGAAACATCCCAATATTAAACACTTATACAACTGTTTAACGTGAGAAAACATACTCGGAAAATTCAAATATTTTTATTGAAAGCAACAAGATTACGGTAACATGCTTTCCAGCTCAGAGGAGAGCAATGGTAAGACTACCTGAAAATAGGAAAACAAACAGTGCCTTCGCAAGCTTTACC
>NW_010445841.1:0-455 GCF_000710305.1 Buceros rhinoceros silvestris | reverse complement strand
TGAAATCTGAAGATGCGAGAGCTGCTGCTTGTCTGCCCCATTCCTGGCCAGCCCAGGGTCATTGCAGGATCACCAGGGGTAGCTACTGCCTTCTGCCATAGCTGGGAGTCCCCCACGGTGGGATCATGCTGCATTTAGTGAATTGATCTGAGACCTTAGGCCCGACGCCAGAAGCACCAGCAGCCTGTTCGCTGTGCTGTGCCACTTCCTAAAAGCAGCAAGTTGGGGGCACAGATAGTCCCGTTCATTTATACGTGACACACCGAGATTCTTTGGGGTTGCTGGTGATAAAGGCACAAACTGCAGGACAGCTCTATAGCTCCAAAACTAGGACTGCAGTCACCCCGAAAACACTCGGTGCGGCTGAGGTGGCAAATCTTACCAAGAGGTGGGTCTTGATCCACACGGATAGCAGAGGAGAAATACTGATTCTGCCCCGAGCAAGATGGTGACAC
>NW_010445840.1:0-455 GCF_000710305.1 Buceros rhinoceros silvestris | reverse complement strand
TGTCATGATGCCTTACCATGTGACAAGAATTTTTTTGAAGTCCATCTTGATTACAGGAAATAGAAATGTCTTGCTGGCAAGCCAGTGAACATACTTTTGCAGTCATTTAATATCTGTAGAAAATAGTTTATCTGAATCAAGCTCTTGAAATCTAAGCAAAGATATTTGGCTGGTGTTTGTTCTAAGACAAGCCATTGTTGAGCAGCATTGATGCTAAGGAGACTCCTGCCTTGCCCCTTGTCCCTCAGTGTGCGAGTGAGTGTTCTATACTCCCCTACGTTTGAACTGATTGACTAGTTTAAACTGAAGTCTCACAGATATTTGTGCAAGTCATTACTACAGATTTGGTGTAAATAGATAGCCAGGAACAAGAGGAAGATACGGTAAACTTTCTCAAAGGTACACTATGCTTTAGGAGAGGCAAAGGTGTTTTTTCTTCTATGCAAAGGAAAAAT
>NW_010445839.1:0-454 GCF_000710305.1 Buceros rhinoceros silvestris | reverse complement strand
AGGAAGCTTCCTTTACATGTGCATGTGCGCACGCACACACACACAATTTCCTGCAGGTTCACTACAGCAACTTGTTTTCCAGATGTTTTTCATTTCCAACACAGCCTATAATACAAGGGTGCCTAAGATCAGAACTCAGTTTTGGGTTCCCTGAGCCATCTCCTTCTCCTCTACCCTCCCCTGGACTCCTTACAGTAGCTGGTCTACAGATGTGAGCCCTGTTCCTGGACAGCTGCACAAAAGACAGCTGAGCAAGGGAGGGCCCACATAAACACTCTTGCAGAAAAGGCTCTTGCTCTTTGCTTGCTGTAGCCTTGGCCTGGAGATGATTTCAGTGATAGTTGCCTTCCTTCTTATACTCAAGCACAGGATTTAAGCATAAAGAAGTCAGATTTTTTCTTGGCTAAGCTTTGTGAGTGATGAATCTTGATGGATCTCTGCATGTGCTCTGTAG
>NW_010445838.1:0-455 GCF_000710305.1 Buceros rhinoceros silvestris | reverse complement strand
TCTATATAGTATACATGTATATAGCATATACGTACGGTACACACATATATAAGTACATGAGGTGTGTAACAGACCACAAACGCCCTCACCTTACTGTGAGTCTTATGGGTGTTTTCTTCCACAGAAGCAAAGGGCTAATCAGGAGAGGAAACAGAAGCTGCTCACCCCACCCACTGCCACTCCTCTGCTAAAGCCATTTATCACAACATTTCTCAACCTTCTCGGGTTGGCAGCTTTATAGGAGGACTCATTGTTGCCACCTTTTCACAGCAGCTGTAAAACAGTAATGGTAAAATCACCCCAAAGTGACAGTAACACCTGTCTTCAGCACAGAGATGGCACTTGGTACGGGTACAGGGGAGCTCCCCTGACGGCTAGGCTGGTAGATCTGAGAAAGACCAACTCTGACCAGAAGCACCATTTAAGTATTCCAGAACTAAACAAATTTAGGAGAG
>NW_010445837.1:0-455 GCF_000710305.1 Buceros rhinoceros silvestris | reverse complement strand
GGGGTGATTTTCATTATACTCTTTTATTGTACTAACAGGATTTTGACAAACCCTTTTTTAAGCATTTTGAAGCAGCGTCTACATTTGCAGGTTCTGGTTCTCCTGGAGAAATTTAACCACACTGAACCTGGATTCATAAACAAGGTATATCCAGCTGGGGGTGATGAATGCTGACAGAAGCCTTGGCTGCATTAACCAAGAGGTGTGAGGAGGGCGTGTAGGAAAATTATGATCTTGGATTTATGAAGAGTAACTTGTTCAGGGTAGGTGAGAAGTTGTGAGAGGCTGTCCTGAATTATAACTTGTAAAGGTACCAAGGATGGGTGGTTTATCTCAAAGACAAATTCTTTAAAACCACAACTGTGTTCCCTTTTGGTGACCTGTATTTCTCATGTTTCTTCTAGTTCATGTTTATTTTAGGAAAATAGTGGTTGTACGTGTCAATTTAAAAAAAT
>NW_010445836.1:0-454 GCF_000710305.1 Buceros rhinoceros silvestris | reverse complement strand
GCAAAAATGGCACGTTATGCAGTCTGAGAAACGAAACTAAACCGACTTCCCCAGCATTGTGGCCTGGCTGGAGGTCCAGCCCAGAGGCTGCAAGTCCTTCCTCTCCGCCTTGTGAAAAGTGGCTCCACCTGCAAACAGCTCCTGTAAGCTGCAGCAGCCACTTCCAGACATGTGCCCTCAGCTGTTGCATGCTCTCAGGCAGCAGAGCTCCATGTGTGAGCCCCCAAAGGCTGGAGGAAACACAGGGTGCTGGGGAGGACACAAGATGGACAACTCCTCTACAGCCCTCTGCCTTCCCAGAAAAATGCTCCATCCTGATACATGCAGAACCCCCAGGCTTGCAACAGACAGAACAGCGTGTACATAGCTTAATTATTCGATTGTTTGTTACATAATAAAGTCAGAAGAAACTGTCAGTTAAGGCATTATGGTTAAGAAGTAGGGACTTGGCAGT
>NW_010445835.1:0-455 GCF_000710305.1 Buceros rhinoceros silvestris | reverse complement strand
GTGCACAACGATAGAGATGGTAATACCAAGAGAGGTTCTTCTAGTCTCATTTTGTTGGCTTGTGGTAATGTCCTGGAGAAAAGCAACATTGTGCTGTGTCTCAGAGTCTTCTCACCAGTTTCCCCAGTGCCTTGCTCTGCACGGCGTGTCTGCTCCACGGAAGTCCAGTGAACTGCAAAGTCTGTCCCACACAGAGGCTCTGTATTCGTTCAGACACAGAATGGCTTCACTACGTACTCACTGCTCTGACCCGTGTGCTGTAGAACTGCTTTTATGTCTTCAGGCTGCTGTTCAGCGCCCTCGGAGAGATTCTGGGTGGCTTTTGCTGAAGGTCTCAGCCACACGTGCTTGTCTCCCAAGGGACCTGGTGACCAAAACATTTGTCTGCAGTATGCAAGAGGCTGCTGGAACTGGCTGCCCCAGTGTGTCGCTGGGAGCAAAGGGTGTCTGGAGAG
>NW_010445834.1:0-455 GCF_000710305.1 Buceros rhinoceros silvestris | reverse complement strand
TCAGCAGGACAGCACGCACCCCGGTGCACTGTGTGCGAAGGCATCAAGTGGACTTTGTGGGCATTTCAGTAAAATGGACTAACAACGTCCTCCCACAAGGCCAAACTCCCGATTCAGTCAAGCACTGCTGTTGCTGTGGTCACCAGGGTGTTGGAGTGAGTGAGGAAAAAGCTCTTGAAACAAACATATTGGACTCCCTGGACCCCCTGATGTCTGCAGGGAGATGATGCTGTTTCCTACAGCACCTTCTTAGTTTGGTGCATTTTGCAGCCGGGATGTGGTAAAGCACCTCGAACCGCACCTGAAATGAAAGGCTCGGGATCTGATGCAGCAACAGGAATGGAAATATTTCCGGGAGTTTCTTTCTTTGTTAATTCCTTCCTTCCAACTGGCTTTCCAGCTCCCTCCAGCACCCGGCGCAGGTGAACAGACGTGGCGCTGCCTGTCTGCAAGGT
>NW_010445833.1:0-449 GCF_000710305.1 Buceros rhinoceros silvestris | reverse complement strand
CACAGAAAGCAGGAAAACTAGCAGATAATACAGACAAGCTTTTAAATTGGCTGGACGAGTTATTCTGAGATATAGTAACAGAAATAACAGGTAGTTTTGATTGTTGTACAGCCTGCAGTTGTCATAACAATTAAAAGAGCTGCCTCACAATAGTGGGTTTAAAACAAGAGCCATACCTTGAGCCATGCCTGGATTCCTAAGGTCACCTACCCTTAGCAAACTGATTATACTTGACTGCAACTGTATCCGTGTACATTATCTATTCAAGGGTCCCTGAAAATAATATACTTACAAAGTCCTGTAGAAAGTTTTTACAATTACCTACTGAACTTAAAAGGCAAATAGAGTTGCTGAACTACTTCTGCATAGTTATCTATGTTTAGCATATGTCCAGGGCAGCTGCTCTCTCATCCAGTGGCCCCTCCCCAGCTGAGAAGGGGGATAGGGAA
>NW_010445832.1:0-454 GCF_000710305.1 Buceros rhinoceros silvestris | reverse complement strand
TCGCGCCTCCCGCCCCCCCCCCCCCCCAAGTATGTTATTTCATGAAAGTATTGAACCACTTTTTTCCCCATCCCTCATTCTGAGACCTGTGGAGTCACAGCATGGAAAAAAAAGTCCTTTCTGATCAGCAGGTAGTTTCTCTCTGGGAGGTGACTCTGGGTGCAAGCACCTTCATTGTTAAAGAGCAGAAGTCTGATGTGTCGGGCATTGATGTAAGCAAGGATCTGTTGCATAAAACCAAGAACAACATTGCCTGGAAACTTCACTAAGTTTGACTTTTTTTTTGGAATGCAAAGAAAACCCCTTGTAAAGCTTAAACAAAACTTTTTTCCTCTTCCAGGCAGCGCTGAGATACAACATTCATCTTCCAGAAGGAGCCTTTGGATTTTTGCTCTCAGTACAAACATCAAATGCTTCCTGCCCACTGGATGGACCAGCAAAATTTGATATTGTT
>NW_010445831.1:0-455 GCF_000710305.1 Buceros rhinoceros silvestris | reverse complement strand
CAGGAAGGTTTTACCCACCAGGCTTCGGCGCACCGAGCGGCGGCTGAGCCGGGAGCCGGTCGGAGTCCCTGGGCAATCCCACACGGGCTGCGGAGGCTCCTCATCAGGCCTCTCTTGCACCTGAGCTGGATCATCCCCTTCCTCCAGCCTGGGCTCCTCGCTTAAAACAACTGTAACATTGGCGGCCTTCGCTGCTTTCATCGGAGACGGAGACACAGCCGCGCTTTCTCCAGCGCCACCTGCCTCGGGGGTACAGGGGACCGTCAGCTCCGAGGCCGCAGGCACAGGCGGCGATGCGGCAGCCCTGCTTTCCTGGGGAGAACCATCCCCTGGGCTCTGGGGGACAGTGGTGGCAAGCAGCTCTGCTGGTTTAGGTGGGCTCTTCTGGAGGTGCAGTTCAGTGCTAACACAGTCACCAGCATCATCTTCAGCCAAGGGAACCTTCCCTTGCTGGG
>NW_010445830.1:0-454 GCF_000710305.1 Buceros rhinoceros silvestris | reverse complement strand
CTGATTTACAGTCAGTTCTGTAGCATTTTGTGCCCTCTTAAACCAAACGCAGACCATTCGTGACAAACTCTTAAGTACTTCTACGTTGAACCCCCAGTCACAACAAACGCAAGAATATTCTGCCATGGTGAGTTGCCTTTTATTCCTTCTAACAGACCATCACTTACATATTATGTCCCTGAGAAAAACAGGTGAGGCAGGTTGAAAAATCTTGATCAATAGACCTGCTTGGACCATGTGCTGCTGCTAAAGGTCTCAGCTCTTTGCACACTGGTATTTGGATCCATTAGGTAGCCCAAACTATAAATCAAACTTGTACACATTTGTTTATTTCCAGATCAGATCTAAATGCTTTTGAAGTGAACAGCATTCTGTTAATGGCAGCATCCTCTCTCTGCTCAGCCGTAGATTTAGAAACCTTTAGGTGCTTCAAGAGTTATTCAGAAGTGACTCT
>NW_010445829.1:0-454 GCF_000710305.1 Buceros rhinoceros silvestris | reverse complement strand
TTCTTCAGTCAGGCCTGATTGTTGAATTAGACTTTTCTTAACACAAAGAGTGTTCTCGTTCCGAAAGAACACTTCAGAAGGGGGATAACAAATGATACATGGTCATACTCAGATTTTCAGGTGAAGAAGTAATCCATTGGCTGGAATAGATTTGTAACGGTTGTTCAGCAAACAATGCATACCTTGATGGGCATTAGGATTACTTCTCAAACAACATGTAAAAAACCATATTTGTCATAAACTGTGAATGAAGAATAATTGAACAATCTAAAGCTTAATGTGTGCAAGCAACACCCAGGCTGCCATTTCTGTGCGATGCCAGCAAACATTCAGGAGACTGAATAAGTCATTGAGTGTTTCACCCAGGATAATATTTGCGAGATGTCAGGAGTATGTGAACGTAAACAAAGAGATGTGGGACGGGCATAGGAAATGATCCTCACTCGGAGGGAAA
>NW_010445828.1:0-454 GCF_000710305.1 Buceros rhinoceros silvestris | reverse complement strand
TTTGGAGATTTTGTCTTAACCCAGACAGCTTATTCCTCAAGATTACACAGTTTTTCATTAGCACTGACGCCCAGCCAGTTTCTTCCTCCTATTGCAGCTGAATGCATTTAAATTTAAAAACTTATATGGAGAAGTTGGCTTTCTTATGAATAATTACCTGAATAAATGAAGTACAGGAAGCTGGAGTACATTCACCTTCTCCTTTGTGGTACGAACCTTAGAAATGTAATAATTTAAGTACAAACTACTCACCTTTGCAGTGTTTTGATGCTCTTGGTCCAGTTATACCTCGTACTACAAGCAGTCTGTCTAGGCAAGTCTAGAGGCACTGTCGGGGACCTGGGGTTAGCCTGGCTTGCACCAAAGCCTGTGCTCCGAAAGCACCACGACATCCCAGTTTCTGCCTCTGAAAGCACGCTGAGGATATGCAGGACTTTTGTGTTTGTCAACCCCC
>NW_010445827.1:0-454 GCF_000710305.1 Buceros rhinoceros silvestris | reverse complement strand
GAATACTTCTTTATGTAGAAGCGAATTCTAATAAGTGTCAGGATCTGTCATATAGCAGAGACATGCCCAAAGGAACTGTTTTATAAAAATAAAAATACGCCATTGCCATTTAAGTATTCAACCAGGTGTTGAAGCTCCTTGTTGCACAGGTATGGACAGTAAAAAAAAAATCCCCTTATGAGAGCCATCATAAACACAACTCTGAAAGAAAAAAAAGTATTTTTTCTGACCTATTTAGAGCTCAAACTGAACTAACGTTGAGCTCAAAATTCATTAGCTTGAAAACAAGTAAGTTTTTATCAAATAACATTATTTCAAAGTTAACCTGTTCGCTACAAGTCAAATTGTACAACTAGAGACATGACTGTTTCAGGGCACACATGCAAGATATTACAACAGCATTCCACATTATTATTCCATTCTTCCAAAGTTGTTTTTACACGTGTATCCCAAG
>NW_010445826.1:0-454 GCF_000710305.1 Buceros rhinoceros silvestris | reverse complement strand
GTGTTATCCATATCTTTTCCCTCAATGTATTAGATGTAATTTTTGGTGCACAAGTCTTGTTGCCTGCTCTCCCTTCCTTTGAAACATCTGCATCTTCCTGACGTACTGCAACAGTGCCTTGACATGTGATTTAGGGTGAGATGTCACTGGCTGTGAAGCTAGGATGGATGGTAGGGTGACAAAAACCCAACATCTTCCAACGGTGGCAAAATTTACCTGCTTGCGGCTGTTGAGTAATGGATCACTGGCATCGTGGATTACAGAACGAAAGTGCACCGTGGGAAGGATTGGCCTTTACATCTCATACGTGATGAAAAGGGAGGGAACAGGGTGGTGTTTGATTTTTCTCTTCAAGTTTCACTCTTGTTCACTGGGTTCATCACCACTGCTGCTTTCTTTGAGAAAGGAAAGACAAACTAGATGGTCCCAAATTACTGTTAAAATTCATTACTGT
>NW_010445825.1:0-454 GCF_000710305.1 Buceros rhinoceros silvestris | reverse complement strand
CTGCAGGCAGAGGTGGCCGAGATGAAGAAGGCAAAGGTACCCGGACAAGCCAGGACAGGGAGGGCAAGTCAAGCCCTGCTCCCCACTCAGATGCGATGTTTTTCACTCCTGGTGTCAAGTGCGGGACGTCTGTCTGTCTGCCTGGTGGGGGGGGGTGCCCAGGGACAGTCAAGCACCCACACTGACATGCGATGCCTCCCTGTTCCAGGTTGCGCTGATGAAGCAGATGCGGGAGGAGCAGCAGCGGAGGCGGCTGGCAGAGACAAAGAGGAACCGGGAGATCGCGCAGCTCAAGAAGGAGCAACGCCGGCAGGAGGTCAGCCACAGATTGCTGGGCATCGCATCCCTGTGCTGGGGGGAGTTGGGCTGGCTGGGGGTGGGTGTTTGTCCTGCTCTGGCACTCTGAGGTGCTCTTAAACATCATAAATATCATCAGGACCCTGCTGCACCCATG
>NW_010445824.1:0-454 GCF_000710305.1 Buceros rhinoceros silvestris | reverse complement strand
GGTCTGGGGAGGTGAAGGCTGGAGCCAGTCCTCCCAAGCACTCTTGATGTTCTCCTTTCCTACCCCACCAGTCAAACTCTTGTGCCTCTGGCTGAGGCACACCCCCAGGGCCAGCTGGAAATACTTGCACCAGGTTTGCTTGTGAAAAACCAAAGCACCAAATCACAATGTGAGCGTTGGGATTTGATTAAAAGCCTGAAGTGAAATGCCACGTGAATGTTCTATGTAGATTTATATATGCACACACTCACAAATCACCTGTGTAAATGCATTTGTTATGTACAATATGAACTTCCATATCACTACAGTTACCCATCTCTTCACCAGCAGAGAGAAACACACAATCTTGGCTCCATCATGTTGCACCATCTATCCTTTTATTCTCCGTTACTGAAGCAATTTGTGATGTTAATTACCTGTATTCATATTCACCTCTCACTCATTCTCTCTGAGG
>NW_010445823.1:0-454 GCF_000710305.1 Buceros rhinoceros silvestris | reverse complement strand
GAAAGTTTGAGGATCACTTCATCCATCTCATGTGGGTGTTAGGAGCCTTAATTTCATCCACCGTTTGCATGGAAGTTTGAAAACTGGAGAAAACAGTTATGGAAAGTAAAGGAATCAATAAAAGTTTATTGGAGTGTTTTTCGCAGACGTGGTCAGGATCAAGGCCACACCTAAATAGGTTGTTCAGCCTGTGCAGGTTACAAACAGATGTCCTTCTTGTTGCTGACCGCAAATGTTACTGTCTTTAATCATGTGATCTATTGACTTCATTATGCTAAATTTGAGTAGAAATAGTGTGTAAGTATTGGGGATATTACCGTAAGAGGAGAGGTAAAGCTTGAGTGAAAAGAATTATATCCATTTTACTGATACAAAAATAAGGCACATACACAGTAAAGCAGTGTTCCATGGTCAGACACGAGAATTAGGAAATTAAACTTAATTTTTTTTTTTT
>NW_010445822.1:0-454 GCF_000710305.1 Buceros rhinoceros silvestris | reverse complement strand
CCATCTCCAGAATTTGCCCATTTATGCATCAAATCTGGTATAATAAATCTCCAAAGACCTAGAACCCATTTGCACTCCATCACTCCACCCAGAGCTATGAAATGGCATTAGGGTAGTGGAGAATATGCTTTGCAGTATTGACTGGAATTAAATCAGAATTGAAAATAGAGACCCCTGAAAAGAGTTTCTTTTCGTAGCACTAATAAAATCTGCTCTCTTGGCAGCAGCAACCAAAAGCTGGCTGATGCACTGAAAACAGAAACCCTTCCTCTGGCTGGTGTCGCCCCTTTCCTTCCCAGGGCTACCAAGAACTACAGGTCACTGCTGGAAGGGAACACCAGTCGCAGCTGGGCAGCCCCACGCCCCCTTCCTGCCCTGCACCACTCCAGCTGCCCTCCTTGCCCTCAGCCAGCAGAACTCTCACTGTGAGATCAGTGCCACAGCCAGACAAGGC
>NW_010445821.1:0-450 GCF_000710305.1 Buceros rhinoceros silvestris | reverse complement strand
AAGGACAAGTCAGGGACTGTAGAAAAGCCCCCGGGCTAACATCAGCAAAACACTGTTGTCTTCTCTGAAAATCTAGGCTATTGCTGTCAACCAGGGAACTCTCTCCCTGCCCCTCCCCAGCTCCAGTTTGCAGCAAAATGACAGAGCAGATGCGCAAACCTTGCTGCAGATTCAGAGAAAAAAGCCGTCACTCCTGGCAACTACTCACTAAATGGAGCCTGGGAAGTCCTTGGGGGGTGCGTGTTGTGTGCTTAGACACACCTTTCCAAGCACAGATGGCTCTAAGGGTGACGTCTGAATGGTGCAGCTTATTCTGGGCTGAAATACTGAAGTGTTTCACTTGGTAAAAACGGTCAGCTGCAACATGCCTCTGTCTTCAGGATGACTGTCCGTATTAGAATCATAGAACCATAGAAGCATTTTGGTTGGAAAAGACCTTTAAGTTCATCA
>NW_010445820.1:0-454 GCF_000710305.1 Buceros rhinoceros silvestris | reverse complement strand
CTCCCTCCTGTAGAATCATTTAGGTTGGCATAATTCTGGTTGGTTTGGTTTTGCTGGGGATTATTTATTTCTATCTCAAACAGAGGCCATATAAGGTTCATCATCAACATCTGGCTGGAGAGCGACACTAAGGTACCGCTACCCTCTAATTATTGTGTTCTCCTTGTTATTTCACCTCAGATGAGGTGAATGATGCTTGTACAAACGTTTTGACGTCTGGATTTGATCTGAAAATCATGAACCTGCGATTCAAGCTGCAGTTCCACACAGCAGCTTGGATCCTTCCCGGGTTTGGGCAGAGAAAAAGTTGCAGAGCAAGTAAAATAGTCCTTGAAATCTACTCTTTGACCCGGCAAAGAATTTTTGCCTGGGGAAAAACTCTACAACTGACATGGCTTTATAAATCTCAGTGATCATCTATCATCTCACTTTGGTTTTCAGGCTGTTGTCGTCA
>NW_010445819.1:0-454 GCF_000710305.1 Buceros rhinoceros silvestris | reverse complement strand
GCACTCGAGGAGCTGGAAGGTCTCCTCCAACCCAGATGATTCTGTGATTCATGGGGAAGTCCCAGGTGGGACCTGCCTCAGTGTAACCACTTTGGGACGCGGTTTTATCTGCGGATGGCTTGAGGGAAGGGGGTAAGCAGGGGATGCTTTGCTGCGCTGCTGCTGCCGGGGCCTCCCTCCCCCTGCTCTGGGGGCTGGGGAAGCCCTGGGAGGGAAGCACCAGGTTCTCCCAAAGCATCACACCATCAGCTGAGGGCAGCAGGAGATGGGGAATGTGCTTTCCAGCAGGCACCTGCAGCTGTGGGCAGGAGCACCCGAGACATGGAAAGTGTCCCAGACACGTTCTGTGTGTTAGTTCCTTTTTGCTCCCGAATAACCCCAGGAAATAAACCCACGCCAGTGCCCCAGTGGCTGGAGCCACGAATTCAATCCCATCACCGATGCGGGTGTTTTA
>NW_010445818.1:0-452 GCF_000710305.1 Buceros rhinoceros silvestris | reverse complement strand
GGGTTGCCCCCTTCCCTGCCTCTAGAGCCAATAAAGAGCTCCCAACTCATGTCTTGGTGTGATCCTTAAATCCTCTCACTTTCACTGGCGTGGATACACGGCATTGAAAAATCCCTGCGCGCTTGGGCTACTGGTTAGGGGCTGAATTCGTTCTAGCAGAGCGTTTAAGCTGGGGCTTAATTCTGTCCCTGTTTATCAGCAAGGCCTGTGGCCAGATGATGGCTTTTAATATTAACAGCAGGAGGCACAAAGGGGGAGATTTTTAATAAGGTCCCTTAGAAATCCATCTGCATGCCTTTTAGGTGCCAAAATATTTTAAAAATATCTGGTTTTCTAGAACACCTGGATATTTGACAGGACCTTTACAGAGGTCCTTTGTGAAACAGTGTGGCCAGCAGGAGCGGGGCAGAGATCGTCCCCTTGGACTGGGGACACTGGGGAGGCCACACCTC
>NW_010445817.1:0-444 GCF_000710305.1 Buceros rhinoceros silvestris | reverse complement strand
TCTCCTCAAACTGTGAAACTCAGCCCTGTTGCAAGACATTAAGTCCTCCAGGAAATAAAAATGCATTTGTTAGTGTCTTCTTCCACAGAAGTTCCTCATTCTTGCCTTCAAAACCTCTCATGACATGGCTGGCATCAGAGAAATTTTAATAGAACTGTTTTTCCTGGAAGAAAACAGCTGTGTCAAAATAAAGGCATTTTGAGAAAACTCATTAGTCTTGCATAAATTTTACGAAACTAGAAATTATGTCCTTGTGGCATTTTATTATAATACATGATAATCAAAATATTAAGAGCTGTAATCATCAAGATCGTTAAACAGCTATGCAATGTATATCAATTTTGTCTGCTTTAAATGTTTTTCCCAGCTTAAATAACGGGGGGCAGGTGGGTGGAGAGATATTTTTGACATTCTTTTGGCAGAAAGGCAATCCTAACAATCATA
>NW_010445816.1:0-452 GCF_000710305.1 Buceros rhinoceros silvestris | reverse complement strand
CCCCCTGCCATGGGCAGAGACACCTTCTAAGTTACCAGCTTAGGAAGTTATGAGACTGGCTGCATGGTCCTTAAAAATCAACGTACACAACGCTTTTCACAGTGAGTGAGGAGGGAAGAGGAAAAGCCTTGAGGCTTTGATTTTCAAGACTTACCCCCAACTTGGGCAGAGCCTGCTCTTGGAAGGGCTCTGGCTGAACGCAGAGGTCAGCCTGCACCGAGGCAGAGGTGCCTTCCGCAGAGCGTTGTGCATGGTGCAGGAACTGAAACCCAGCACGCCGCTTCCACGATAAAAATCAGAAAACAAAGAAACGCAAAGATAGAGACAAATATACTGAATTGTTCAAGGTGAAAGAACTAGAATCAGAAGTTTCTGAGCTCCTGCCAGTTTAATTTTTGGGCCAGGGAAGCCCCCGGATTTTAGGAAGCAGAAGAGACGTTAAAGCTGCCAGC
>NW_010445815.1:0-453 GCF_000710305.1 Buceros rhinoceros silvestris | reverse complement strand
TTTTTTTGATTGTTTTTAAGAGAGCTAAGAATGTTAATGCATTTAGTCCTTGAAATCCTGTGGTCGAAATTCTGGGTACTTCAATGTTGTTGCGTGGTGGTTGTTTTAAATGAAGACCAGGTGCCTGTA
Source organism: Buceros rhinoceros silvestris (assembly GCF_000710305.1). NCBI lineage: Eukaryota > Metazoa > Chordata > Aves > Bucerotiformes > Bucerotidae > Buceros > Buceros rhinoceros. Next base: position 324 of record NW_010445815.1, on the reverse strand, counting down.
TCCTCTTCTGTAGCAGTTCCTTGTTTCTCTGTTACCTGCTTCAGCAGCAAGTGGTGAGTGGTTCTTGGTACCGGACTCAGTTTTTCTCCTACTCACCTTTGTTTATATTCTGGAGCATGGACAAAACTGTTTATGATTAAACATTACTCAAACAGCCAGGTTTAGAATTTATTGACATAAAGGAGGCTGGGACGAGGGAGTAGTTGGCTGCTCCTCTGTGTCTACTTCCAGTTGATGCTGATGTTGGTGAAGTTGTGCATGTGTCTGTGCAATGGCTGCGGTGTGTCTCACAGGCTGCTGCTTGAAAGCATGGTAGCAGGGGAC
>NW_010445814.1:0-451 GCF_000710305.1 Buceros rhinoceros silvestris | reverse complement strand
TTTTCCCCTGGCCACTGAGCAGAGAGAGAGCGGCCCAGGAAAGTTCTCATGCAGCCAAGAGCCCAAGAGTCCCCTCAGAACAGCCCCACACCTCTCCACACCAACCCCTCTTCCCTGCTTTCCTTCCCAGCCGAGGCAGCCCCACGCCCCACTCGAGGACACAGCTTCCAACTCACTTGCTTCTGAAGCAGAAGAAGGGGAGTGAAGGGAATGGGAGAGTGAAGAGCTGGCATGGCTTTTATACTGCTCTTGCACTGGCCCAGGGACAGAGCGAGCCTCTCTGGAAGCAATAATTTCCTGAGAAGCTCATCAGAAATGCAAAACACCCCAGCGATCCACACGAGCTCTGGTTGGGTGTCCTGCACAGATGCCTTTTCATTTTCTTGTTTGGCCGTAGTGACTCCCACTTGAAGAGTCCTTTCCAGAGGTGGGCTGGGAGGCCCAGGTATTA
>NW_010445813.1:0-453 GCF_000710305.1 Buceros rhinoceros silvestris | reverse complement strand
CCTCTGCCCTCATTCCCCTCTGAGTGTCCCTCCAAGCCCAGTGGGATGGAGGTTGCTCACCCAGTCAGCTGATTGATGCCCCTCCACGCTGATGGAAATGGGGTTTGCGGTTGCATTGCTACAACCGATGCCCCCTGGCACTTCTGCTTTCAAGCAGGAGGGGCTGTAGCCACGAAGGTGCCCAGCCCAGGCTCAGCAATGGCTCCAGCTTTTGTTTGATTTTTAAGGAGTGGTGTTTTCTGAAAGCTCCCCCTCTGCTGTCTGCTCCTGGTGCGAGCTTCACCCGGATGAAGGCAGTGGGAGCAGGGATGTAGAGGAGGTGATGGCCAGGACGTTGCTCAGCAGCTCATGCAATCACAGCTACAGTCCTGTCCTGAGCGCTTCACCGAGTCAGCAATTCTGAGGAAAAAAGCATGGGGTTTGTGCCCTGTGACTATGAGGAAGATCTCACAG
>NW_010445812.1:0-453 GCF_000710305.1 Buceros rhinoceros silvestris | reverse complement strand
CAGACTTCCAAAGGAAGCCGGTTCGGTCCACATATCAAACCTTAATAACTCTGCCTAAGGACAAAACTAGAATTTCCTTCAGTATCAAGAGCCTTCTCTGGTGTACATCCTACAGGTCTTGGTGATTAATTCCAATTACATCCTTTGAAATGGGAAGTACAATGGTAACTAATGGTCCTCTCAACTTCATCACCTTCCCTAGACCAATGGAGAAGGTACCCATCTATGACATTGTGGTATGATCCGTGTCAGAAAGCATACTCTATCTATGTGTCTATCAATCTATCTGGTGAGACAGCTCATACTTGGGCAGTCTGTCCTCTTTCACAGTGTGTGTGCAAAGAACTTGTGGTACAGCAGTGTGTACAGTGGCAAACATCATGTGGGCAAAATGAGGACTGGGCAGTTCCTTCTGGGTAGGAAAGCAAGAGAGCACTGATAATCAGAAAAAGA
>NW_010445811.1:0-453 GCF_000710305.1 Buceros rhinoceros silvestris | reverse complement strand
CCCCCAGCCCCCCAACGCCGCCGCTCCCGCAGGCGTGGGATTAGCTGCCTCCAGAGCACGAGTGAGCTCCATCCTTTGTGACAGTGGCTGAAACACTTCAAACATGACCCGAGCACGAGCACGCGGCACAGAAATCCGAGAGGGATTATTCTTCTCTGAGCAGCCTGTAAGCTGGAGATGCAGTAAGATCGGCCCGGAGGAGGCGAGATGCTTGTGCCACGAACTGCTGACATCAACAGATTCACCCTGCGGCTGAGCGCTGGCACTGGCGATGCGCCGGGGAGCAGCCTTGTGCCGGGACGGTGGTGGGTGCCGGTGCCATAGCGGAGCTGGGCACCCCCGTGCTGGCAGCCCAGCCTGGGGACACTCTGCAGTGCCCCAGCCAGCTCCCACCTCCTCTCTGGCCTCAGTCCTTGTGTCGGTGGCTTCCTGCGCTTTGGTGGCCCTGGGCAA
>NW_010445810.1:0-453 GCF_000710305.1 Buceros rhinoceros silvestris | reverse complement strand
CATCGAGGAACAGAAAATAACAGCTGCTGAGACAGGCTCTCTCAGTGCAACCTGCAGCCTGGTCACGCAGGTGGTGGAGTGATGACTATCAAAACACCTTAAGCTCAGGCAATCCTGATTAATTTATTTTTTAAGCATAGGTTTGTCACAGCAAAAAGTCGAGTCACAAGAATAAAGCTCCCCTTCAAGCGGGGTTTATTCCATAAAAGACAAAGACCTTGCGGGCAATGTGAGGAGGACAATAAGGAATATCAGGAGAAGGTGCTGGCAGGTGGGCTTCCCCAGGGGAAATGGCAAGTCTGCACCTTGCTGATCTCCTGGGGGTCATGAGGGGTCAATAAAATACCTCTCGGAACCACAGGAAAGGTGAGTTTAAAAGCAGAGATGGCAGAAAACAACTTGTTACCCTCAGACTTCGACAGAAGGGGGGAGAAAGGGGGGAGAAAGGGGGGA
>NW_010445809.1:0-450 GCF_000710305.1 Buceros rhinoceros silvestris | reverse complement strand
CGAGGAGGAGGTGTGCAGCTCAAACCCCCCGGGATCCGGTGGGTGAGATGCCGCAGTCCGGCTGCGGGTCCCTCTCGTCCTCGCAGGACCCCCCGGGCTGAGGGACGGATCCTGCTCGGTGCGGAACACGGGGATGGCCGGTGTTGAGGGTGCAACGTGGGGCTGCTGCCTGTGTTTGCTTCCATAGCAGGGAGCCCCCGGTGGGTGCCGTGGGGTGCCACTAGCCCACTCGGTGCAGAGGGCACGATGCGGCTCTGCTGTCGCAGCTCTTCCGGCTCGCAGGGGTGCGGGGTGGCTCTCTGCAGCCAGACTGTCACCTGGAGGGGACTGGCATCATGCCCAAGCCACGTGGATCCTCTGCCCGCCCTGGGTGTGGAGTGGGACACTGCCACTGGAGCCAGCAGGACCTTCTCCATTGCTCAGCAATTCGGGATGGGGATGGGCAAGGGG
>NW_010445808.1:0-453 GCF_000710305.1 Buceros rhinoceros silvestris | reverse complement strand
GATCACTGCTGGCAGCGTCCAACTCTGACCGCTACGTGGGCTGAGTTTTATAACTCTGTGTACTTCCTGTTAACGGTACTGTTAGGGGGTTTCTTATTATTCCATTAAATCTGTTTCCAGGCCAACCCTTTCCTTCTCCCCGACTGCCCTCTTCAGGGGGATGGGGAGGATCATCGGGTGACGGAAGAAGCGACTAGACAGACACCTGTGCACCCCAAACAAACTTCTAAAGCATTTATTTTCACTGAACCTCACCAGATATTTTACCCTAAACCCGCCCGGCAGCCCGTGCTCTCGATGCTGTGGAAAGTCTACCCGGGGGCCTGTGGGACACCAAGTCCCGCCCCTCGGGGCGGCAGGAGGAACCGAGACTCGCCGCGTTCCGGCGGGACGTGTTTGTCCGCAGAGAACTGACTCTGGCAAGACGTTCCCAACGGCCCAGGCAGCGATTCT
>NW_010445807.1:0-450 GCF_000710305.1 Buceros rhinoceros silvestris | reverse complement strand
ATCTCAATGTTGCAAACTTTTGGGGACATAATATTTTCATGAAAGCCATTCGAAATTTAATGTGACAGAGAGGGTAGAGAAATGGATTCAGAGAGGAATTGAGCCACAAAAGCCAAAAGGTTATTTCATACAGGGAGTTATGGACACAGCTGCCTTTGCACGCCCCGCGGATAATCATTAGTAAAGTGTACGGGGCCCAGCAGACGGCAAACACACACACAATTATGGCAAGCGACTTGGCGATTTTCTTGTCCCGCTGCAGTTTTGACCTGCTTCTTGCACAGGAAGAAAGAGAAAAGTCACTCTCGGGGGTTACAGAATTGCCTCTGGATGGACATGAACTGCCTCTGGATGGAGATGAGCTCTCATTTACGAAGCATTCTTTCTTTGGCCTCGTGGAGGAAGAAACACTGTCCTCTGCTTCCCGTGGAGGAGAAAGCACGCCTTGCC
>NW_010445806.1:0-453 GCF_000710305.1 Buceros rhinoceros silvestris | reverse complement strand
TGGAAAGTGAAATCACTGAACAGGATGGGTTTTGGTCTAATTCAAACCCGGACAACTCACACAAACTGTTTGGCTGTACTGAGAACTAGACTTTGCAAGGTAGGCTCTCCTTGTCCTAGTACTAATTCTTTCAGAGCTAGCTTGGGAATTCTTGCATGTTTTGTTGTGTTTTGCTGTGTCCATTGTGATTACTCTCATCCCAATAAAGATCAACTGTCTTTCAGTAGATAAATACATGTTTGAACCTGAAGCACATTTTTCTGAGGTGAAGGTGTTATATGGGATTTGATCCACAAATGAACTCATTTCAGGATGTTTTATTTCACTAATAGGTGATTAAAGCAAAAGACGAGAACACAGTTCAGCCATTATGTTTCTTGATGCTTAGCACTTCAGACCTGTTACAACACTCCAGTCTTCTGCCTTTAAAACAAATTATCATGTGATTCCAAA
>NW_010445805.1:0-453 GCF_000710305.1 Buceros rhinoceros silvestris | reverse complement strand
CCATACTTGGAAAATACGCGTCTCTGTCTGTACTCACAACGTGTCACCAACACGGTGCTGGGTACTTAAGGTGGAGACACTGATAGTCAGTTTTCTCGAAGATGAGGTCATATTTTCTCCTCATTACTTATGCAGCAGTCTAAAGTAATGTCCTCAAGATCAGTATTAATGTATGGAAAATCACAGCAGCTGGAGGCAGTACGTTGCACTGATTGTTTACTTTCATGTTTTAGCCGTAATGTACTTGATTGTGTAGGGCACTAGTTTGGGACCAAAGTTCTGAGTGCTGCTTAAAGAGCAAAGCATCTGCCTGAGACATCTAGTTTATTATGATTTACAGAGAGATTCTTTTTATCATTCATTTCCATTTTCTAAGATGCACCATGCTATGAGCTACAGTGTCTATAGCATTAACTGAATATTGAATCACAGAATCACAAAATGGTTTGGGTT
>NW_010445804.1:0-453 GCF_000710305.1 Buceros rhinoceros silvestris | reverse complement strand
TCCTGGCCAGAGGGCTTGGTACGGCAGAAGCATCCCTAAAAACTTCACTCTGCGGAAGGTGGAGTCAGAAATCCAGGAAGTGGTAACTGCATTTCAACAGGGTTTAGACACCGGGACAGGACAGGAAACGTGGAAATCATCAGTGACGCCGGCAGTCCTACACTCCGGCTGTTCAAACAGCAGAAGAAAGCATTAGATACAAGTACCAAAAGGCAGCGTGAACCTGGTGAAGGTGAGATGACACAGAAACCCTTCAACACCAACTGTTTTCAGTAGGTAAATGGTTACCAGGTGACTCCCTCCTCACCCCAAAACGACTCAGAGTATCAGTCTGAAGAAGGAGCCCTCCCAAGTTTGACCCTGTGGGCAAAATATGCACCTACTGGTGCAGAACAGCAGAGAAGGGAGACATTGAGCACAGGCCCTTCTTTCCCGTGCGCAGAACAAGGAAAG
>NW_010445803.1:0-453 GCF_000710305.1 Buceros rhinoceros silvestris | reverse complement strand
TTCCCCAGAGGGAGATGGACAGGAGGAAAGGAGACAGGACCTTGCCTGTCAGGTAAGGAGAGGAGCTGACGAGCCCCATGCTGTTTGACGCTGCTGTGGGCTTGTAAAGAATAGTGCCTAATACCCAGGGTTTTGCTGCAGCGTCAGAGAACACGGGTCAGGAAGTCATGGCACACCGTTAGGGTGGAGGAGACCCCAATGCGACCAGTCCTGAGTGCTGCAATCTAGTTATCAGAGCTGAGAGAACTCACTTAGATCTTCTTGTTGACATTCAGTCATTCAGAATATTTCCTGCTTTTTAAGGTCCCTCTGTTTCTTCTCTGCAAATAATTTGTTGGGCTTGTGATTACATATTTTACTGTTTTTTTTCATAATTTAAGGCAAAAATTAGAACGTACTTCTGAAATACACAGTATTTGGTTATGATGATTTGCACTTAAAATACCTAAAATG
>NW_010445802.1:0-452 GCF_000710305.1 Buceros rhinoceros silvestris | reverse complement strand
TTTTTTTTTTTTGCTGTGATTTCTTGTGGCCAAAGAACGGTTGTTTTTTTCTGCTTGTTTGTTTGTGACATCAGAGTCTTTTCGTTTGTACCAAACTGGTGCAAACATTCAAAAGAAAAGGAAGGACTATGAAGGCACTTGTATTTAGAGTATTTTGAAGTCTTGGTAGTAACTAATCACAATTTAGATGCAATGTCATCTTTAGGTACTGGAAAGAAATTTTCTAGCTCACTGTTGACATCATAAAATACTAAATTACTGTAATACAATGTGTATTTGATACTAATGACGTGTTGATGCATCTTAGAAGAAAAGAGAAATTATTCTTCCAGTCAAAAGGGCAATTTATGAGAATATAAGGCTGCAAATTCAGTGGTGTTGTTGTATTATCCCAGTTATTTGGGAAGTGGTAAGGGAACTCATACTTACTATAAGCAATCAGCAACTGTGTT
>NW_010445801.1:0-452 GCF_000710305.1 Buceros rhinoceros silvestris | reverse complement strand
TGCCCTTCTCTGAACCCAACAGAGATACCCAAGAGCAAGCAAACCCCTTCATTTCTTCTGCTCCTGGGCAAAAGTGGTGGTCATGTCAAAAGACCAGCACTGCCAGCTCTAATGCTAGGAGATGATCAGCTGAAGCAATTGAAGTTTCACCCACCTTAGTGCTTCCTCATTAACAAAACATGTCCAGCGGCAACTGTTAGCAATGCTGCATTTCTCAGATGTGGAGCCTTGAACAACAGGGGGAAGCTGAAGGAATTCAATGAAGAGCAGCTCCCTAAGACAGGACCCTGAGTAGGTGGACCCAGCACTAGCACTGCCAGGTCCTGTTGGGACAGAAAGCTCTGGGTACTGTGCGAACCTGAAAGGAGGCTTATGTGGATGAAGGAGGTGATGGAGAGAAGAATTTCAAGTGCCTTTGAATGTTCGCTCTTTGCCAAGAAATCTGTGGCAGG
>NW_010445800.1:0-452 GCF_000710305.1 Buceros rhinoceros silvestris | reverse complement strand
GTTTTTTGAGGGAATATCGACATGCTCACCTTCACAGTTTAGAGCCCTGGATAGCAATTTTGTAGTTAAAAATCAGTTTATGTTCCAGTAAATTGAAATAAAAGTTAGAATTTATTTTATATTGTTGGGTTTGAAGCGGCTAGTTTTGAAAGCCAAAAGCAAATAAAATTCTTTTCAATCTACATGAAGGTCACCTGAGTATTTACCTATTTTTGCAAATTATAAAATCCAATATTATCCCAAAATATCAAACATTCAAACAAAGTCCATAAACGTGGATTTACTCCTCAGAATGCCTCCACTTTTATGAAGTGCTGAGTGATAACCATATGCCAACGCTCACATCAGTCCTGTGTTTCTCTTTTTTCACCCTACTGTCTGTCTGAAGCAACTGTTTCTGATTCAGATTTTCATCACCACGGCCCAAAACTACTCACTATGCAGCAGCTTTG
>NW_010445799.1:0-453 GCF_000710305.1 Buceros rhinoceros silvestris | reverse complement strand
GGGGGATTTCTTATCCCACTCTGCCACACGAAGAGCAATACCGAATGTAAACGGGCTTGGGCTCTGATATTTGATTTTTTTTTTTCTAGTTTCAGGGTCCGCTATGTGCTCTGCAATTAGATTGACACATGTACAACTTCCCCAGCCATTCAAAGGGGTTCGCAGGGACACTCCAAAGGGATTTTTTCCCCCTTTTCTTTTTGGGTGGAAGATATTAAAGAGGTATCTGTTGTTTGGCAATTTTACTAAGTCTGTCTTCATTACTTCAACATTGTGCATTTGCTAATTTGGAAGCCCCTTCCTATTGACAGCTCTGCTCCATACACCTGCAAGCAATTTGCAGAGCTCCAATATAGGAGAATTGCAGAGATGGCAGCTCGCACCTATTTTATTTTTTTTTCTTCGCTTTTCTCAATGCACAGCAAATTTGGCTTTCAGTGCGTTATCTCTTTT
>NW_010445798.1:0-452 GCF_000710305.1 Buceros rhinoceros silvestris | reverse complement strand
GCTTCCAGGGACTGGCACCGTGCTTTGCCCTTGGCTTTTTCTCTCACTTGAGGCTTTTGCTTTCTCGGCGTACTGCACATCCCTGCACTGGCTCCAGCCCTTCCTGCCTGGACCTCACTGCCCTCCTTTCTTCCTTTTTCATCGGCACCCGGATCTGCTACTGCCCTGCACTGCATGGGACGGACTCCTACTGCTGCCACCACTGTTCTTGCCGCCGGCGTGCTCTGGAGCCGCTGTTCCTTCGCTGCTGTTTGTCTAATACCCACGACCAAACTGGCTCAGCTCCTGCTTACACGCAGCATCACAGCATTGGTTCCAGCTGCTGCACTTTTGCTCCATTCCCAGAAATCTGCCAACCACGTGACCACCGCCATTTTGGAAACTGCTCAGTACTGTTTCCTTTTTCTTTCACTTTTGGTTCCTCAACCACAGGTTAACCCCTGCTTTACCAA
>NW_010445797.1:0-444 GCF_000710305.1 Buceros rhinoceros silvestris | reverse complement strand
CCCCTAACGCTGCCTGGGGCACGTGAGACCTCCGTGTGATGCCAAGGTCTGGGGAGACGAGAGCATCTCCGAGCCCCACCGTGACACCGTGGCCACCCTCCCTGCCCCTTGCCCAGGGGGGTCAACAGCGGGTTCATGCCCCGCAAACCATGGTACCAGGCTCTTCGCAGCCCTCCCCATCCCACAGGCAGCAAATGCCTTCACAGGGCTCTTTAACGACAGGAATTTAATTAGCTTGCATTGCACTTCCAGCACCTCGCATCCCCGCAAAAATCAATCGGCGCTCGCGGCGGTTGGTGCAGCGTTGCCTGCTTTCGCTCCAGCACGTGGCTCAGCCTGGGAGCAAAACCCCGGGGCTGCTTTCAGAACCCCCCTGGCGCCAAAATGAGCCTGGCACCGAGCTCTGGCCGTGCAGAGGTCGGCACCGACCCATGCCGTGCCCTG
>NW_010445796.1:0-453 GCF_000710305.1 Buceros rhinoceros silvestris | reverse complement strand
GGCGTCCAGCGGTGGCAGCTGACACAGCCGGGCTGCTCACGCCCAGCCCCGTGTGGGCCCACGGTCCCCACCAGCACAGCCCACAGGGTCCACGGGGGACATTTCCAGCGGGACACTGGAGAAAGTCGGTTTTTGTCCTTCACCTTCACAGCTCGAGCGCGATGCCAGAGGTGCAGAACCAGGGCAGGGTGGTGAGAGCCGACTCCGACTGAACCCCATGCACCCTCCAAACACCGCCGGTGCTGTGCCCACCCTCCCAGCAGCTCCTTGCCCCCAGCCCCAGCCACACCACAGGCTGCTGCGCAGCCTCTGCAGCCCCTCCAGCACAAGCCCTGTGGCTTTCACACCTCTCCCAGGCATCACTGCCCTGCAGAGGTCCACGACCGTGCCAAAGCAGCGCTGCCAAGCGCAGCCGGAGCCCAGCAGCACTGGGCAGGGAGCACATTCCCCAGG
>NW_010445795.1:0-451 GCF_000710305.1 Buceros rhinoceros silvestris | reverse complement strand
GCTTAGTTGCTGGCTGAGGTTAAACCACATCATATACATACCTGGATTATTTTTTTAAAAAAGCAAAGCATCAGACCTAGGTTAAATCAATACAAGCACTAATAGGACTAAATAGCTCAGTTAGGCACATCTCAGTCATCACTGCATTAAATGAACCATCACAGTAACCACATGCTAAGCTGCAGATGGACAGATAATGCTCCTGGACAGTCAGAGACATGAACTAACTCTGAATGGGAGAAGGTGCAGTTGCATTAGCATAACTCTGCAAACTGATGCTCTCTGCTTCTCAGAATTGAGTGTTACTAGGATTTAACACCTTAGGCCATCATTTACAATCTTCTACACATCCACCCTGTTTATACAACTAAGTTTTAAATGCTCAGTAAGAAATTTTGTTTTTCCTGAGACAAAATATTTTTGTCCCAAATAGGTCCTATAACAAAAAAAA
>NW_010445794.1:0-452 GCF_000710305.1 Buceros rhinoceros silvestris | reverse complement strand
CCTTCTCTGGACCCTTTCCAGCTTGTCCACATCTTTTTGGTGTAATATTATTATAAGTATTAGTTGAGCAGCTTTGAGATGTCTCTCTCATTGTTTGACTTCAGAAAGCTGCGGAAATGTTGTCTCATGAAGCTCAGTATGTCAAAGGAGTGATTCAGCATCACAGTATGTTCCTGGCAAACAAGAGTTTTTGACTACTCTGCATGTTCTTAGTTTGCATCTTGAGAGCTGGTGGTATTATTAGCATATAAAAAGACACCTTTCTTAAGTAAGTAAGGTTCAGCACTCCACTTTAAAGAGGACTCTGATGCCTCTCTATTTACACAACACATCTCTCCTTCTACCTTGCACCTCAAAGCATGAGGCTGACAAGAAATACTGTGTATGATTAAGCAATATTACACCTCTAGAAGCTCATGGCACATTCTCTCCACAAAAAAACACAACAAAAT
>NW_010445793.1:0-452 GCF_000710305.1 Buceros rhinoceros silvestris | reverse complement strand
CTGCTGTCCAGATCCTTGGTTCAGGCTGTTTACACATTTTAAATTAGTAAGTTACTGGATAAAAACCACAATTTAGAGACTGCTCATGTTCCCCTGTCAAAGGACAGTGATTTGACCAGCAATCGGTAGCATTAAGCACTCTCTTCTTGTATGACTCCTGTGATGAAACATGTTGGATGGACTATCTTGCATGGTGGATGGTGAAATAGCATGAGACCTTGCATGGATTCTAGGTGAAATAGCAGCTTGTTATTAAAACAAAAAAGAGGCAGAAGTAGTCATCATAAGCATCCTCAACACGTTAATTGGTGATTTCCTGAAGTGAGTGCTAGGAATTTGATCATCATAAAATTAAGGAGGTTACTGAATGAGCTGTCCTGTTTCCTGGCTTTTTAATTCTTATGATACTCTATGTAGATAAGGGACAACATCACCACTGTGATGAAATAACC
>NW_010445792.1:0-452 GCF_000710305.1 Buceros rhinoceros silvestris | reverse complement strand
GTCCCCCTCGGCGTCCCTGTCCTCATCCCCCAGCATCCTCATCCTCATTCTCAGCAGCAGCAACATCAACCTCGCTGCTGCCTCCCCTGCTCTGCTCTCACTCCTCCCCCCCGCCTTTTCCTTCCGTCCTCTCCTCCTCCTCTTTCTTTTTTTCCTCTTCTCCTTTGTTTCCTCAGCCTTCGTTTCGTGCTCCTCTCTCTCTTCTTTCTCCTCTTCTTCCTGCTCTTCCTCTCCTCCCTTGTCCGGTTTTCTCCTCTTCCTTTTCCTTCTGTCTTTTTTTCTCCTCTTCCTTTTTCACTCTCCTGCTCACTTGTTTTCCTCTTTGTCGCCTCTTCCCGCTCTTTGGTCTCCTTCCTCCTGCTCCTTCTCTTCCCTTTCCCCCCATTTCCTCCTTTTCTTTCTCCCTTTTCTCCTCCTTTGCTTTTCTTCCTTTTCCTTCCCTCTGCTGCTGC
>NW_010445791.1:0-451 GCF_000710305.1 Buceros rhinoceros silvestris | reverse complement strand
CAGGTTCCTGGACAACATTACCTTGCTATCTTTGGCTAGAACAGACTGGAGGTATTTCAGTAGCCCATCATTTGCTGTGTTTTGAACCAACATTTTTGCCATGCAGTGCATCTTTTTTGATTGTGTTTATGGCTTTGTTTTGATTTAAAAAAAAAATTGATGAAATGGTGAGAGCTAATAGAGCTGGTATTACTAGGAGTTGTGCCTCAGGATTGCAGGCACTGTGGATGTGAAGTGGGAGTGAAGGTCTCATCAGACTAGAGTCTCCTACATTTTTTCCGAAGGAAAAAATTAATTGGTAGTATATAGGCCTAGATACTACATCTAGATATTTGTATTTGTGCTTATCTATGTTGTAAGTCACGTTGCAGCTATTGTTTATCCCATTAATCCTATGTCTGTGTTATCTCGTTACAGAGTCAAACATTCTTGCAGGTAAATCTTAGTACTA
>NW_010445790.1:0-451 GCF_000710305.1 Buceros rhinoceros silvestris | reverse complement strand
GTTGAAACAATAAATGTGACAAATTCATTTTGAGTTTCTTTAACAGTAATGTCAAATTTAAACTCCAAGTTCACAACCACAAAGCTCTTCAGCACTAAGGCACAAAAGCAGACAGACCCCCCCTTCCTCCTCCGGACTTCAGCAGAGAGCTCCAGCTGCAACCCTGTAACATCATCTGGCAGCACTGTCCAAATTGCTGAAATTAAGGGAAAATGGTTCACTTTTTTAGTAATTCAGAATATCAGAATCTAATTTATTCCACTGAAAGCAAACCTGTCTAATACCTTGAGCATGTTATTTAGTCAACATGTATTCCTTTAATAAAAATTCACTTAATATTCTAAATGACCTCATGCTATATTCTCTCCATTGCACATCACCCCAAAAGTGGAAAGATTTAACTCATTCGGCAGACAGACACATACTGTGACTTCTTCAGCCTGATTTAGGA
>NW_010445789.1:0-452 GCF_000710305.1 Buceros rhinoceros silvestris | reverse complement strand
AAAAAAAAAAAAAAAAGAGAACAAAACTCATACTGCTCAACAGAGGAAAAGCACCCCTGTCCCTGGATGAGGCTCTGAACGCTGGTTTATGCTGGATTAGATTTCCTGGCTTATAAGGGTTACCACAGTTACTGAAGCCCCAATATTAATCTAAAATACAAAGTCAATATGTCAGGGTTACTTCAGTTAGAACCGAAGGAAGGTGCCGCAGCCATGGAGCACTTCACCCAGCTCCTGAGCAGAGCTGGTGCCGAGGCCATGGCCAGCACTCGGGCGGCCTGCAACAGAGACAGCAACTGGAAACAGGTTAGGAAGAGAAACTTCAGCGACCATGATCAAGGACAGACCCAAGCCTGGAACTGCAAAGGAGACATTGTCAGCACAATTTTCACTGGCAAATTGAAATCGAATTGAATCGCTGCAGGCCACAACTGAGACGCGTAAGGAAATGC
>NW_010445788.1:0-452 GCF_000710305.1 Buceros rhinoceros silvestris | reverse complement strand
ATTCCCTGCCCACTCCCTGCCCACTCCCTGCCTGCTGTGGCCAGGGGACCTGTGGCGCCGTGAATCTGGCTATAATGGATTTGATGGTTTAGTAATACAAGACCAATTTATAAATCTTTCCGTCCCATTAGTTTTTATTTGATTTGGATGTTCGCATGTCAAAGCAAATGATTTAATTAGTGCTAAGCTGGGCTGCAAGGATGCTCCAGCTCCCCCCGGTCTGGTGCTCCCTCCCTGGCTCCCTGTGCCAGAAGCAGCCAGGTAGGCAGGATCTCATCTCAGAGCCCTTGGGTCTGACCAGGCCCTGGCAGGGCGGGTGATGCCCTCGTGGGCTCCAGCTCCAGCCGGGGCTGCACTGTAATGCGATCAGAGGAGATGCGCCACGTAATTGCAGTAGCTCTGGAAGGAGCTGCTGTAATTTCTTCTGCAGATGGCAGCTGGTGTAGGAGGGG
>NW_010445787.1:0-452 GCF_000710305.1 Buceros rhinoceros silvestris | reverse complement strand
TAAGCTTGCTTCTTTTCCTGTAAGCCTTGCATCATCTGAGGCGAGGGTCCATAGGGGCGGTTTGCGTCCCCTGGAGTTGGCCCTCCATTGTTTCCACAGCAGGACGCATGTGAGAGCAGGGTGGAGGATGCTATCTTTAGAACATCGATGTTGTCATCAGCGCGTTCTTTCCATCTTCTAGCGATAACACATTGACACATAAGCAATTTTTTCAGTTGCTGACACTCTGCTTATCTGATGCTGCTGGAGGCATCCAAGTCATCTTCCTCCACAGCAAGTACCATCTTAACAAGGAGGGTGATATTTGGCGCGGATGTCAGCTTGAGCCAGCAGGAGTCTCTGGAGGGCAGCACTGTCAGGTTGCAATCTTCGTATGGTGGCAAAAGATTCCAGGCTAATCTTACCAATCCCTGGAACCAGTGGGCGGTTTTTTCCATGTCTAGGTAGGAGTC
>NW_010445786.1:0-451 GCF_000710305.1 Buceros rhinoceros silvestris | reverse complement strand
TTTTTTTCAAGTGTGGTAAGATACTATTCACCGTTTCATCTATAAAGCAGAAAATCAGAAATCATTATGCAAAGATGTGTCCTGGCTGGGAAGAATCCGAGAGCTGAAATACCGTATCTTTCTGCGTGATAGTGTTCTGCTTCAGAAACACTATGTAGAATCCTGATGCCTTAAGCCCGTGAACCTCTTACAGGAAATTGCAACTCTGTCCTATTTTGGAGTCTTCAGTACCTGAGGCATGTGGGTATTATGCTGACTGGGGATGAGACTATTGATTTGTTTCCCTGGAGTCTGCGGTATTTTCCATCACTCAGATACTCCACAGTGGTAAGAACTGCAAGTAACAGAAGGAATGTTTTATGGAAAATGCTTATTCTTCACTAAACTGGAAAAGACCTTGTCGCAGTGATGCGTGGAATCACTCCGCAATCACAATTAATTGAGGAGCAGG
>NW_010445785.1:0-452 GCF_000710305.1 Buceros rhinoceros silvestris | reverse complement strand
CGTGCAGGGGGACATCTGTGCTGGCCTGTCCCCTGGGAGCGTCCTGGGGGTGGGCACCTGCTGGGATGCCGGGCGAGCACTGGCATGCTCGTGTTTCCAGCGGTTCCTCCGGAGGGGGAACAGCTGGGCCGATGGAGAGCAGCTGGGCTGGCCTTGCCCTGGCCAGTTGACCGTTGACTCAGCCAGGCTGGAGTTGTGTTTGGAGCTCAGCCCTTTGGCCTTGCCTTACACCCTCCTCTTCGCCTTTGATATTGCTGGTTTCTTAGGTTTTGCCTTTTTTTACGGCCACCCAGCAGCTCCCCGGGAGCACCAGCCACCTCGCCTTGATGATGGGCGAGACCCACATTTGCGCGGTCTGAGCAGGAGCTTGGAGATAAGGAAGCTGCTGTGGGACATCTCTGCTCGCAGCCACATCCAGCCCCCGGCGAAGCCGAGGACGGCGCCGTGTGGCT
>NW_010445784.1:0-452 GCF_000710305.1 Buceros rhinoceros silvestris | reverse complement strand
CGCCGCCGGCAGGTTCCTGCTCCCTGAAAACCCCGCCGGCCCCATAGTCACAGGCGGAGCTGCGGCTGTAGGCTCCGTTGCTTTGCTGGTAGTAGGGAGAGGAGGTATAGCCCTTCTCCTGGACGCCCGTGGCTCCATAGGTGCTGGGGTAGTGCCTCAAAGGATCCGCATAGCCCGAGGGATATAGCGGGATCTGTCCCAGGAAGGGCTCCTGCCCCGCCGCCAGACTCACCGGGAAGGTCGAGTTGACAAAATAAGAACTCATTGGAAGGAGCCTGCCGTCCTTTCCCCGGCTTTATGATTTGTTGTGTTTTATAGTCCAAGTGGTTTAGCTATTAGTAGTATATCGGAGATTGGGTTTTAGCTGAAGGGAGATGGCGTGGTGCCAGCGAGGGACACAAGGAAATACAACCATCTGATCATGGGCTGACCAATAGCAGGCGCCTGAGGTT
>NW_010445783.1:0-451 GCF_000710305.1 Buceros rhinoceros silvestris | reverse complement strand
GATGCCAAGATTTACATGGGCTTCGAGCTGATATCCTCATGTGAGACCTGTCCCCTGAGGTATATGAAGCGAGCGGCCCAAACCACGTGTTTCTGGAAGCAGCAAAGGTCCGTCAGCAAAGCGCTGCCGGTGTAGCCCAGCCGGCCCAGTTCCCATCCTCACCTGTACCGGTGCTGCCAGAGCAGTCGCTGGCTGAGGGACTGAGATGCTGCAGGAGATGATCCTCGGCCACTTCTTATCCTGGAGTTCTTATGTTCACCTGCTGAAAAAGAGCTCGTTTTTCTAACTTATTCCTGAATTTCTAAGGGCCAACAGACCGGTGATGTAAAACGAGTGGGCTTTTTAGTAAAATACATGCAGAAAATATTAAACAATACTTCTGCCTGATGCCCCCAAACGTTGCTGTTGGTGATAACCAGGTGTTCAGTTTTAACATAAACCACAACCCTAT
>NW_010445782.1:0-451 GCF_000710305.1 Buceros rhinoceros silvestris | reverse complement strand
AAGGAGAGTTTACTTGAACAACACAGAGAGAAAACAATGGTAACAACAATAACAAAGAGAGTGATTTACAATGCACTGGTTACTGCCACCACCAGTGTGCAGAGCATAGCCAAGCCCTGAGATGCTCAGCCCTAGTATCAGGCTGCTTGAAACTCCTGCCCCCGGCTAGGCTCACCCTATATATACACTGGACATGACAGCAGTGTGGTATCAAATATCCCATGGGCTGTTTCCATCTGACTATCCTGACTGTGGAAATTAACTCTATCCTAGACGAAACCAGGACAGGGACTTCAATTTATTAGGTGTCTGTCTGCAGGAAATACAACAGAGCAGAGGGGAAACAGTCTGCGAGGTTCCTGGAGTGTGTGCAAAATAACTCCCTGACGGAGCTGTGAGGGAAAAAAAAAAAGGGAAGGTTCCCTGCTAGACCAGCTGTTTGTGAACAGAG
>NW_010445781.1:0-451 GCF_000710305.1 Buceros rhinoceros silvestris | reverse complement strand
TGACCAACAATGTACCACATGCAGGAGCAAATTATTGAAGGAGCATAGGGCAGATGTCTTCACATTATGCAAGAATACTACGGACAACAATAGCATGTGATAATGTGCAGAACTTCCACAAGTCCTGAGAGCATTTCAAGCAAGCAGCTCTGTGCATCAGGCCTGTTCTCAAGGTTTTCTACTGGCATCCTCAATGCCACATCGTAGTAAATGAGATATCCACCTAAGAAGACATTCTCCAGTCCTTCCCCAATGACACAGACTGTGCTCTACAAGCACCTCCATTCCCTCAGGCAGGACTCTTCTATACGCCCCGCCCCCCGCCCCATGCCACCCCCTGATGCATGCCCAGGCCCTATTCCGTGCCAGTTGGAGCATCACTGCCACCACACCCAGACATCATTCACCTCAAGAACATGTCCCAGCTCCAAGAATCACCCAGGCCTTTGCA
>NW_010445780.1:0-451 GCF_000710305.1 Buceros rhinoceros silvestris | reverse complement strand
GCACATGGCAGGAGGCAGAGTGCCTACACCTTTTATTTCCTTGCTTTACAATTATGCTTCTAACTCAGATGACCAAAAAAAATTAACTATATAGGATGACACAAATTTCAGAGAGTCTTTTCCTTACCCTGCCTAAACAGGAACGCCTATTGGAATTTGTTATTAATAGTTATTAATAACAGCAATAGCACTCTCCATTACAGCACAGAGATAGAAACAGAATGCAACCAAAGGCATCTGCAAACTCTGTTTAAAGATCACAAACTACATGAATAATTTACAAGCTGAAGCAAGCTGATGGAGCAGACGTTAAGAGATTTCCATTACCTTGTAGTAAAAACTCCTAAAAAGAATTCTTTCCTGTCAATAACTACATCGCAGGTTTTATAAGTAGTCACTTTACCACCTTCTTCATGTGACTTTTTTTTTAATCTGGATTTTTTTTAGTCTT
>NW_010445779.1:0-451 GCF_000710305.1 Buceros rhinoceros silvestris | reverse complement strand
CGTAGAGGGAAGGGGCGGGTGCTGGGACTCACTGCTGCTCATGTGCCGGGTCAGCCACAGGCACGTGGATGTGTCCCCTCTAGCCTATGGGGCACGTGGGGTCCTTTGCGCCTGTGCTGGTGGAGTCGGGAGGAGAGGGGCTGGAGCTGTGGGGCCCCTGACACTTGTCCCTCTCCCACGGACACATGCACAATCCCAGGCTTCGCTCACTGCCCTGGGCTGTTGTCCCACGGGAACCGCGCGGTGGAGCCCGGAGCCCTTCGCTGCTCCCTCGGGCCCAGTGCACTGAATCACAAGTTCAGCACGTGACCAACCTCATTTGCTGCTCCCGTTAATTGAAGGCAATGCTGAAAGACTCGTTTGTGTCTCCTGTCCGTGGGACGGGCAGAAAGCCTCCTCCAGCCAGGACGGGGCCGCCAGTCTTCGGGGGCGGGACCCATTGCCACCCCCC
>NW_010445778.1:0-450 GCF_000710305.1 Buceros rhinoceros silvestris | reverse complement strand
GCTGCCCCAGGGCTGCCTCTCGACCGAATCCTGTCCCCTCCCACCCAGGGCTGCCACCTTGCTTCCTTGTCGTCCTTTTGCTGCCAGCACAGCGCCTGGAGGCTGCCCCTGCCAGGTTTTGGGGCGGTGGGAGGGAGCCCTGTCCCCGGGTTTGGCTACCAGCCCTTTCTGCCCCCTCAGAGCTTTTTGCTTTAAGCCTTCCCTTGATCCCGAAGCCCGATCAGGGCTGGGGCGTGGAGCAGCCTGTTGTCCCCGCTGTGACTGTCCCCCCCAGCCCCTGGGAGCTGAGCCAGGCAGGGCATTGCTGCGGTGCCCCGGTGCTGCCCAGCCAGTGATAAATGGCCTTTTTCTCGCTCCCTGGGGGAACGTTCTGCATGCGCCTGGGCAGAGGAATAATGTTATCCAGGAGGGCAGCGTGTCCCGGATGCGGCCGCCCTGGACCAGCCAGAC
>NW_010445777.1:0-451 GCF_000710305.1 Buceros rhinoceros silvestris | reverse complement strand
CGCGGACCAGCAGCCGCCGGCGACCTCGCCCTGCTGCCGGCGCTGAAACTCTCCGCCGGCACCCGGGGCCCTGCCTGGCTCTGCCCCGGAAAACGCGGTGCGGGATCGCAGGACGGCACCGGGAAAACAAACCAACCAACAAAAACCGCAGTGAACCCCCTCGTGGTGGAGCGAGAAGGTCACTGAGCCAGGAGAGGCCGGTGAGCGCTCCAAGGGTCTTCACACCTGCATTTGTGATCGAGGAGTTTGTGTCATACTCCGGAGTTCGTCAAAAACCAGTCTGAGATGCTGTCCCACGGCAGCCAGACCCTCTCGAGGTGCCTCGCAGGAGTTCAGAAGTAGGGGCCGCAGAGGAACAACTTCTCGCAGCCTTTACAGGAGGGACCAGATAAAGCTGCCAAAGAAATGGAATTTAACAGCCCGAAGTATGAGAAAATAACCCCAGAACGGC
>NW_010445776.1:0-451 GCF_000710305.1 Buceros rhinoceros silvestris | reverse complement strand
TGGCCCCTCCTGCTGACCCCTGGAGCTCCTGAAAAGCCTCCCCACACGAAGCTCTGTGACTGGGGAGCAGCTGTGGCTACAACGTGCCACCAGCCCTCTGGGTTACCCAGCGTGGAGCTGAGCTGCCCCGGCGCCAGCAGCACTAACCCCGCGCCGCGGAGGAAGCGCACGGATGCGCGACCCAGGGGAGCGGAGAGAAAACTTCTTCCTTGCTGGTGTCGACGCGCTGACAGTGATGTTAAGATACACGAGGTTTACAGCCGACAGGACGCAGCAACAGCCTCAAACACCACACGGGAACCGACTCTTGTCCTCGAAGGAAGGTGCCTCCTCACACTCGCGCCCCCCACAAACCCGTCCGTACCATGTGGGCTCCTCCCGGTCCTTCGCCTCCTCGACAATCTTATCCAGCGAGTTAAAGAGCGTCTCCAGATTCCCTTCGTCCTTCACC
>NW_010445775.1:0-450 GCF_000710305.1 Buceros rhinoceros silvestris | reverse complement strand
TAGCTGCAGCGTGCCTCAAGCCGGTGGCTGTGGGAACCCGTAGGAGTTCCCCTGCTGGCTTTAAGGGACCTCAGTCTGCTGTCCCGCTTGTGTATGACAGGAAGGGTTTAGCCCGCGGTAGCAGCTCTGGACAGGGCAGTTCCATTACAGACCCCTTTCTAATCCCTTCGTGTTCTTTTGCTTCTGCCTTCACAGTGAGGGTGTTTGCTGGCTGCCTCACAGTGGTGTTTGTATTCAGAAAAGCAGGTGATCTTTATTGGAAGAGCAGAACCTTTTCTCGTTAGTGCATTTTCCTCCCACACGTAAGGCAAAGGGGTGAGAGGCGAGATGAGACCTGTCTTGCAGATGCCTGTTTCCGAATGGCAGCTGAAACGTATTCCCTCCTCCCGCCCCCTTGGGATGAAAGCAGCCGTCCTTTCCGCGCAGGTGTGTACAGAGGAGGGACGAGGA
>NW_010445774.1:0-451 GCF_000710305.1 Buceros rhinoceros silvestris | reverse complement strand
GGGGGCACCCGCTGTGGGAGTACAGACAGCGCCAGGCAGGGTGAGAAAGCAGAGGCCTCCACCAGCCCCCTCCAGGGCGAGGGATGTGGGGGTTTTTACCGCCTAGCCTCCTGATGCTTGATCTCCTCCATCAGGGCTGTCATCCGGATGGTGTTGTCCCGGGCCTGTCTCTACAGGAAGAAGAAGGGGCAGAGGCTGGGGCTGGCAGCTACAGGGGGAGGGGTGAGGGATAGCTCTGTCACGCCCAGATGGACACTGACTCTCAGATTGGACTTGCCAAGGTAGAAGTTCTGGTGCAGCAGCTGCCCCAGGGAGCCAAATGCATCTTCTGGGTGATCCACAAAGAAGTGGCTTAGCTGTATGGGAAGGACAGGGAGGTGGTAAGACCTGCAGAGATTCTGTACTGCACCTCCCACATCCTCAGTGGGATCTGGCACCCAAGGCTCTACCT
>NW_010445773.1:0-450 GCF_000710305.1 Buceros rhinoceros silvestris | reverse complement strand
CCCATCGCTCCAGCCTGGCCAGACCCCTCTGGAGCCTTCTGACACTCCTGAGCAGCTCCCTCTCAAAGCTCTGTCCGCTGCCAGGTTGTCTGGTTCTGGAGTGTTTGATCTCAGCGAGCACCTGGCTGGCAGCGGGGCAGGCAGCAGAACCTGCCTGCTCTTTGTTCTTGGCCACGGAGCAGGACACCTGCCTCGGTTTCCCCCTGAAGCTCAGGGGCTGCAAGCCAGGGAGTGCCAGGTCCATCCTAGAGCAGGCTGAGCCGGCCCCGCTCCCACCGGTGGCTCCTCATCTCCAGGGCTCATCTCCCTGAGCAGGACACTGATGCCAGGAGCCGGCTACTAATTGGATCTACTTAAATCAGGAGCTACGCCTGCAGCTGCAGCTGAAACAGCAGCTTGAGCAGGAAGGAGGATAATGCAATAAATTCAAGCAGCTCGCCCCAAGGGAAT
>NW_010445772.1:0-450 GCF_000710305.1 Buceros rhinoceros silvestris | reverse complement strand
TGAAGAAATTAGCTTAATGTATTGGCAATTAGTATAAATATTTAATTAACAACTCATGTAGTAGGGAACAAAAACACACTTGGGAAAAACTCCTCTTCCCGCTTTTCCCAGGTACAACGTCACTCCATTTCCATCGTTATCAGCACAAGTTACACTCAGTCCCTTCAGTGAGCCAAAGGCCAGCACAGTGGAGTTGCAGTCAGAGGCAGAGGTTTCTGTCTGCTCTTCCCTCCTTCTCCCTCTTTTTCCCTTCTCCAGTGTGGGTTCCCCAGAGGCTGCAGTCCCTTCTGGGGTTTACCTGCTCCAGGCTCATCCATGGGCACAGTCCCTTTGGGGAGGTACCTCCTCCATCAGGGGTCCTCCTCAGACCACAGTTCTTTCAGGGTCAAAGGGTGTCCTCCTCCCTCTTTGACCTTAGTGTTCTCTCTGATGTTTTTCTTTTTTTTTTTT
>NW_010445771.1:0-450 GCF_000710305.1 Buceros rhinoceros silvestris | reverse complement strand
AGATTTTGGGCAAATTTAAGAATTTTTGGAGGCATTTAAGGAATTTTGGGAAGAATTTAAAGAATTGGGGCCTAATTTAGGGAAATTTCAAAGGATTTCAAGAATTTTTGAGGGTTTGAAGGAATTTCGGAGGGAATTGTGAAGAATTTTGGCCACATTTCAGGAATTTCCGACGCTTTCAGGACTTTTCGATGCCATTAAACAAATGCCACCAAAATTTTTGACATTCTCAAAATATTCACAATTTTCAAAATTTTCAAAATTCCCCAAATTTCCAGAATTTTCAGAATTTTCAAAATTCTCATAATTTTCAAAATTTTCAAAATTTCCCAATTTTTGTAAATTTCCCACCCTCTCCCGCGCTCCCGGCCCTGCCCTCTCTTTGCCCCGCCCCCTCCTCACCGGGGGTGGTGCTGGGCGCTGGCCCCGCCTCCGGGGCCCCGCCCACCC
>NW_010445770.1:0-450 GCF_000710305.1 Buceros rhinoceros silvestris | reverse complement strand
CTCCTCCCCAAGTCACCTAGAGCCCAGCCACCCCTGGCCCCGGGCACAGGGCAGGACTCGCAGCACCTGCCCCAGGTCCTTGGGACCAGTGCGGTGGCTTTGGATGGTGGCACGTGGGGCATCCGCTGTGCCAAGGGGAGCAGCACGGTCAAGCCGGGGGTGGGGAGGGAAGAAAGTTTGCAGAAGGGTGAGGGGTGGAAAATGACGCAAAAGTCCTCTCAGCTTCCTTGGGACCATTCTCCCCGCCTAGTCTGGCTCCCAGGCAGCCTTCTGGTCCCATTTGCCAGGGGAGGACGGATGCTACCACCCACCCACCCCATCCTGCTTGCCAGCGAGTGCCTCTCACGCACCCTGTGGCACCCACGAGTGGCCCAGGCAGCGAGTCTGAGCCCTGCGGCGCTGGGGACAGCATCTCCCCAAACCCCGTGCAGCGGGGATGGGGGTACCAGC
>NW_010445769.1:0-450 GCF_000710305.1 Buceros rhinoceros silvestris | reverse complement strand
TGAAGCAGAGTAGAGTCATTAGCATGATACCACTTCCTGGGATAAACCCAGAGCCCATATTCCTGAGCAGAGGTTTCCTATTCCCTTGGTCAGGACAAGCACCAGCAGTTGCCAAGGAAGCTGTAGGGTTGTTGGAAGTGCTTTTCAGAAACTTTTCCTTTTGGGGAGGACCAAGATGGAATGTATGATTGAAATGAAGGAAAGAGATCTGTTAGACAGAATTCTTATAATGCCAGGGAAGTCACTGGAAATGTGACAAAACAAGTTTCAAACCCCAAGGAGCTTGGGTATCTCTTGCAAATGTTCTAACTTGCTTGCTTTCTTCTTATGGAATTCTTGTAACGGTCTTGATCTCTGATGCATTGTAGGCCACACTGCTGTGATCATCTGAAGTTTCTTTGGGTAACTATTTAGGACACCTTAGGATAACCAAGTTTCTTAGGATAACCA
>NW_010445768.1:0-450 GCF_000710305.1 Buceros rhinoceros silvestris | reverse complement strand
CCTGCGACCAGCCGAGTCCGCTCTCGGTCACGACTGTATGGGCAGAAGGTGGACAACCGGCCTGGAACTCAGCCTGGGACCAGCCGAGTCTGCTCTCGGTCTCCACTGCGGGGGGGCAGAAGCCAGACAACCAGTCTAAAACTCAGCCTTGGACCAGCCGAGTCTGCTCTCGGTCACGACTGGGTGGGCAGAAGCTGGACAACCAGCCTGGAACTCAGCCTTGGACCAGCCGAGTCCGGTCTCAGTCACGACTGTGTGGGCAGAGGCTGGACAACCGGCCTGGAACTCAGCCTGTGACCAGCCGAGTCCGTTCTCGGTCACGACTGTGTGGGCAGAAGCCAGACAACTGGCCTGGAACTCAGCCTGGGTGTGGCCGAGTGCCAGCCCCAAGTGTGGAGAAGAGCCGCTCCAGCAGTGCTTGGCACATGGCACCCAGCATGTTACTTGCTG
>NW_010445767.1:0-450 GCF_000710305.1 Buceros rhinoceros silvestris | reverse complement strand
TGCGCCAGTAGAAGCCAGGAGAAAATACTGGATATTTTATACTAGAATACTAGAATAAAGGGTCCTCGGTGTGGAAGAGAAAGACCCGAAAATTCTGAATGAGACCGAGCTCACGTGCAAGCAATTCCAACGGGAGAAAGGCACACAGATTTTAACAGTGCTTAAGCAGCTGTCCCAAAAGCCTCCCCAGAGAAGCAGTGAATTCTGCTGCTCTGCGTTTGACAGTCATGGCTGACAGGTAGATCCGTGCTGGGCAGAGAAATTAATCTCTTTTTTCTTTGGTCATATTCCCTTTGGTCACTTGAGGGACGTTCCTGGTATTCTCATAGAGGCAGGGGTCCAGGAGCACCCGGCAGGCGGGGGTTAGCCTACAGGCGCGGTGTTCTTGGCTTCCTCTGTGCGATTCTCTTGCAGTCGGATGTCCCGTGCTGAAAGGCAGCTCTCTGGATG
>NW_010445766.1:0-450 GCF_000710305.1 Buceros rhinoceros silvestris | reverse complement strand
AATAAAAAAAGCTTTGATCAGGTAACAAAGAGAACATTATACTTCCATCAAAAGTTAAAAAACATGTTAATGTGAAAAGGCGTGGAAAATGCATAAACCCTTTAACCGTCAGGACAACCAGTGATAGAGTTTAGGATCAGATAAAGTAGGACTCAGAAAAATTTATCACATGAACAAGATATAAATTGCTGAAGCAGTCTAATCACTGGAGAAATGTTTGCAAAGCTACCGACTTCTGTAAGAGATGCAAAATGAGTAAGAGTTGCAAAATGAGCTATTCCAGTCCTCTGAGTCCATTTACAGTCAAAATCAATTACTTAGCTATGTATTCCCTTAAAAGGTTGGCTATCTTCCATGTTTCAGGTAAATTTGTGCTTTGTTATAGCTATGTGGCAAAGTCTACAAGCGCCAAAAGAGCTTACATGGATGTTCTCAAGTAGTATTTTTTTT
>NW_010445765.1:0-450 GCF_000710305.1 Buceros rhinoceros silvestris | reverse complement strand
GAGCCACGCCGTCTCCAGACAGGGCTGTTAGCCACTGCCCAAGTGCAACTTCTCACGCTTTATGCAAAGAGTGATGGTGCCTTCAGCTCAGAGGAGCCCTGAAGCCTCTGTGCTGCAATGCCACCTCGCAGGGCTCTGCTCATGAACTGCAGAGACATGACAGCCAAGAGGCACCAGCCAAACGCTGCATCCACGCCGTCGGAAGTTTCCCCTCACCACTAATGCTTTCAGCACAATGCTTATTTGACTACGCTCCTCGGAGTAAGGCACCAGGAGGCTGAGAGTGCCGCACCTCCTTCCCCAGCCTGCCGGGAAGGCTTCCCCACTCGGAGAATCATTTCAAGTCTGTCTGGTTTCAAAGGCCAATTAAGCAGTCAGCTCTTGCCTGCCAGATTAATATACAGCATTAAAAGACACTTTTCCTTGTGTCCCTGCTTAAACACAGCAATC
>NW_010445764.1:0-450 GCF_000710305.1 Buceros rhinoceros silvestris | reverse complement strand
GCAGCCCGGTGCGGGGGCGAGCTGTGGAAGGGCCAGGCTTTCACCTGGGAGGGAAAGGCCAGCTGCAGCCAAGGGCAAAAGCATTTTGCCAGACTGCGTTTACCAGCAGCTCCAGATATTGGCACAGGCAAAGTGCGGGTGGCTGCCGGGCTGGTGAGAGTGGCCAGGCACAGGGCCGAGCTGCACTGCCAGCGGTTAGGGGAGAGAAAAATCAAAGAGCTGAAAACCCGCGAGCACTGGGTCCCGTCTGTTTGCTTCAGGCATCGATCCTGCTGGAGGACATCGCGGCTGCCAGCTCGCAGCTCTCCTGCGCAGCCCGGAGAAGGAGAAACTCAAGTAGTAATTAGGAGCTGCAGTCATCCAGCTCCCAGAGCTGGGGCTTTGCCAAAAGCACCGTGAGCCAGAGGAAGGGCCCAATCCCACCCATCAGGGGGTGAGCAGGAGTTGCAA
>NW_010445763.1:0-450 GCF_000710305.1 Buceros rhinoceros silvestris | reverse complement strand
GTGGTGCCACCCCCATGCTGCCACCTCTGGCACTGCCACCTCTGTGGTGCCACCCCTGTGCTGCCATCCCTGGCACTGCCACCCCCGCGCTGCCACCCCCGTGCTGCCATCTCTGGCACTGCCATCCCTGGCACTGCCATCCCTGCGCTGCCACCCCCATGCTGCCATCCCTGGCACTGCCACCCCCGTGGTGCCACCCCCATGCTGCTGTCCCTGGCACTGCCATCCATGGCACTGCCACCTGCGCCCTGCCACCCTCTTGTCACTGTCCCCAGAGCATTGCCACCCTCTCTACTCACTGCCACCCCCATCCCCATGACACCGCCACCCTCCCCAGTGACACTCCCTTCCTTGGGCTGTCACCAACCCGTGCCCATCCTCATGCCCAGGCTACTTTGGTGACAACTGCGTCAGTGCTTGTGCCCTCAACCCCTGCCAGCCCCCTGCCAC
>NW_010445762.1:0-450 GCF_000710305.1 Buceros rhinoceros silvestris | reverse complement strand
GCTAACTTTACCGAAGAAGCAGCGGTGGCTCGGGGGGTCTCTGGCATGGTGGCTCTGGTGAGCAGTGGGCAAACTGCTGGGACGTGCATGGCACGTGCGGGAGCGGCCAAGTGGCAGCAGCGGCAGTTTTCGGCAGCGACTGAGCGGCTCGGCAGGCTCCGGGCACGCAGCGGCTTTTCTTTTCCATGGCGCGGCTGCGGCGAAAGCATGGCTCATTAGAAGCAATGAGGGAGGGCTCCGATCCCCCGCAGCATGTGGTTCCCAAGCTGGTCACTCGCAGCAGCGGTGCTTTGCCGAGGAAGCGGTGAGCAGGTGACTCCGGCAGGCGGCGGCAGCAGCTCCAGGGGTCTCTGGTGCAGTGCTCGCAGGTGACGGCGGTGCTCGGCCATCCTGCGGTTGGTCCCGGGGGTGGCAGAGAGTGCGGGAAGACTGACTCCAGCATTGGCGTGG
>NW_010445761.1:0-450 GCF_000710305.1 Buceros rhinoceros silvestris | reverse complement strand
CGCCATCACAAGGCAAACGCGGTGCCACAAGATGTGTGCACAGAAGGCGGGCATCTCCCTGGGCAACCCCAGGGCTGAGCAGCTCTTCTCACAGCTTCTCCATCTCCACACAGGGTTGGGGGAAGAGGGGAAACTGTCTCCCTTCAACCAAGCAAAGCTCTTCAGCTCTTCGGGCTTGTCTGCCTGCAAAGGTGGAAGTTGTGGTGGACCACTGGCTAAAAAAAAAAATGTAAAGTATGGATTTATATCAGCTCTTTGGAGACAAACACACCTCGCTTTGAGCTTCCTTTACCACCAAGTTTGGGGAAGGCCATGGGGTTATTCCACTAGAAATCAATGGAATTTACAGGTAAACTAATACCCACGCGGCCCTTCTTCAGAGATCCTTCTGCTCACAAGACCAGCGCTGGTGGGACTGCTCGAGCTCCTGCGCAGATATTCATTCATCCA
>NW_010445760.1:0-448 GCF_000710305.1 Buceros rhinoceros silvestris | reverse complement strand
GCGACCCCGCGTCTCTGCTTGTGTGACACGGGGAGGGGGGAGGTCTGCGAGCTGCTCTGCCACGAGCAGTGATGGAGGCACGTTGCTTCCCCTGGCACAGCAGCCCCGGTGCCGGGCCGGGGCAAAGCGGTGGGGCGAGGTAGGTGAGGGACAGACAAAGCGCGTTCAGCCTGGGCGGAGGAAAGGGATTGATTGATAGCGGAAGGGTTAACGGGGTGAGTAGAGGACGGGATGGGGATGAGCCAGCCCATTCCCACGGGGACTGGGATGGGAGACACTGCAGCGGGGTGCCGTGGGGTTGCCCTGCTCATGGGATGCCCTGGCTCTGCTCGGTCCTGGGGGGTGACCTGGCACTGCATGGTCCTGAGGGGATGCCCTGGCTCCGCTCTGTCCTGGGGGGGTGACCTGGCGCTGCTTGGTCCTGCCCGATGGGTTGCCCATAAATGGT
>NW_010445759.1:0-450 GCF_000710305.1 Buceros rhinoceros silvestris | reverse complement strand
GTGCCAGGACTTGGTGTCAAGGGACACCCTGCGTGAAGGGTGTCCCTGGTCCAGATCCCCCTCTCCAGCGTCTGTGCATTGCCACAGTCTGACACCACGTGTCAGAGCACAGCGCTCCTCGGACAGGGCTGCTCGGGACAGCGGATACCTGAGGAGACCCGCAGTCTTGTCGGGAGTCTTCACACTGCACGTGCTTCTTCCACCCTCTCACTCCCACAGGAACACGATTTTTTTTTCCTGAGGTAAAGATTCGCCAACTGACCTTAAAAATCCAGACACCTTCCTGGCCATGTTTGCATAGTCATAACCCTCATTCCCGTGGACCAGCTCCATACGCACATCACCTGATAAAATCTGGATGCTCCGTCAGGAGATCTCTTTTGGAACTGATTATTTCACGCATATCTGACAACGAGTTACGATTGTGTTTGTGGTCCTATCAGACGTGTG
>NW_010445758.1:0-450 GCF_000710305.1 Buceros rhinoceros silvestris | reverse complement strand
CTGATAAATTGAATTAGCTCACTTCGCGTGAGGTTTGCTGGGAGCTGGCTTGTAATCCTCCCCTGAATTCCTATTTTAGCATCCTGGCAAAAGCATGAGAAATGCAGCTCCAGATGAGGTTTTCTGGAAATGGCACCAGTTTGTGCAGACCTAACAAAATGCTATATCCACGCTCTTCTGAGTGTGTCTCTAAAGCTGGTTTAACACTCAGTGCTTTACACAGGTTTAGCTTCTCAAAGCGCAACGCAACCTGAGGCCAAGCAAACCCCGATTCCTCCATAAAGACATCCCATCTCCAGTCACAGCACACGGAACGACTTCCTACCTGCTTGCTGCGTTTACCCTACTCTGCGCACAACGGGCACTTAGATTCACAGTGTGATCTACAGCCACAAAACCAATAGGAGGCTCAAGCCGGGGACCACCACCACCACACCTAGGTGGCCATCG
>NW_010445757.1:0-450 GCF_000710305.1 Buceros rhinoceros silvestris | reverse complement strand
GCTGGGCACAGCGGGTACAGACGTGTCCCAGCCCGAGCCGGGGCTTTCCAAAGGACGAGCAGAGCGGAGCCCTTGTGGGTTTTCCTCCAGCCAGAGCAAAAGGTGACCCCGACAGCATTTGGGGGGGGAATGGAACAGGCTGGCTCCTCGCTGGAGCAAAGGGTTAAAATGGGATATTCTTTTCCCCCATTTTTTTATTTTTAATTAATTTGGTGGTGACTTTGCCTGCCTCCGGTTGAGCATTTCCTACCGGTTTAATATTGGAGATTTATGACCCCTAATCCCGGCTGCGTTGGGTACGCCCTGCCCGGGCACGGTCCCTCCCCGCGGTGTCAGGGGACTCCTTGCTCTCTCCCTCAGGACAAGGTGATGGGGAGGAATTGCTCAGCACTTCCCCGCTCTGGGAAGGGGATTTCTCCACCTTCCAGGGTGATGGAAGCGGCTGCCGCC
>NW_010445756.1:0-448 GCF_000710305.1 Buceros rhinoceros silvestris | reverse complement strand
ACAGAAGACAGCCAAGCTATGAGGGACGCAGCTGGAAACAACTGGCGAAACACATCCTTACAGAGGGGAAAGGGCTGGGGGCTGAAGGGATGGCTGGACACCTTCTTAGAAGGAGGAATGTTGCTGCTCCTTGTGACTGTAAGAGCAGCAGTTTGCATATGATGTGCTAAACAAATCACTGTAAATAGTGTATGGAAACAGCAAAATACGTTAAGAGACTAAATGCCGAGATCTCTCTAAAAATCAGAGAAATCTCAAAAGGGGGGGAAATATTCTGTTCCCTTGTAAATACTAGCCAGAGATACAAAAACCTTGACAGTCCAGGAAAGGAATGAGCAAAATCGAAACTACAGGTGCACAGTCTGCGGAAACAGATAGGAGGAGACAAAACTGAAGAAGGAAGATGAGCTAAGCCACCTGAAGACTAGTAGAAACCAGCATAAATCAC
>NW_010445755.1:0-449 GCF_000710305.1 Buceros rhinoceros silvestris | reverse complement strand
CTTTCTGAGGTGCACAGTGTCTGCTGTTGGTCCAGTGTCATTCCACTGGTGAAACTTAGATCCAGAGGAGCGACTCTCAGTATAAATATCTCTTGTTTTTGTTTACACAGATGGAAACCTTCACCACACTGACGTTTCCCTCTTTGGGGAGCCTACTGAGTTCGAGTACTTGAGGAAAGTGCTCTATGAATATATGATGGGTCACGAGACAAAGGTATGGCCAAGTCGTATACGGTGGCCTGTGATTCAGGTTAGAACACAATGTAACATCCCTGCTGTGCAGACTTGAGGGACCCTGTCTTTGTGCTGTTTATTACTGACACAGCATTCAACAGGCCTGCATGGGGTTTTTTCTCCAAAGAGCCGTGATCTCTACCTTAAAAGCTTTGTCAGCATGCCAGGGGGACTGGTGGGGGGAGGGAGGTTGTCACATCGCACCAACGTACCGG
>NW_010445754.1:0-450 GCF_000710305.1 Buceros rhinoceros silvestris | reverse complement strand
CAAACCGACTCAGTGAAGACATTTTTAAAGCATTGTATGTGCAGCCTGGACTGGTGAAATGACTTCGCAAAGTCCATCAGCCCTGGAAAACTTGAACCTGTTTCCATGGATGAGGGAGGGAAACAGCCTGCGAGCGTCCGCCAGCTCGTTGCGCTGAGCCCACCAGCCCAGGTTATGTCTGTGCCCAGCCCTGGCTGCAGACGAGATTTCTTATCACTTGGAAAACAACTGGCCGCTGCTCTGTTATAATTGCATTTTCCTCTGATTGCCCACATTGGTTCAAATCCAATAAACTCGAAGTGAAAGGCAGCGAGGCAGAAAACGTACAGATCAGCTCCAAAGATAATGGGAACGCGGTGGCCTGTGAACTGGCCGAGGCTCCTGCGCTTTGCATGTGGAGGGGAGTTGAAGGCAGCAGGAGAGAAGGGCAGACTTAAGACCACAGAATGG
>NW_010445753.1:0-450 GCF_000710305.1 Buceros rhinoceros silvestris | reverse complement strand
CCGAGAGGAGCTTTGTGTGACATCCCAAAGAAAACAGCTGCTACAGACGCTGTGAGGCACCGGAGCTGGAGAGCAGCCTGGAGCTCCAGCTTATCCCCATGGTGATGCTTCCCTGAGATCGCTGAAAATGCCATCCTCCCAGAAAGCACCAAACCCACCAGCAGTGGAAATGGATCCTAAAGATGCGTCATGTGAAGAGGGAGAGGTGCTGCAGCCTGTTTGACTAGCCATGGCCATGAACGGCATCAGCTTCTGACTGCTGGGGATCATGTAAGGGAGCAGGCTCTCTGGGCAGGGATACAAGGGAAAGTAAACCGCAGGTGAAGCAGTGTTGGAGTTACTGGTGCTTTATATGGTCAAATTATTTGCAGAGCCCCCACCTTTTCCTCCCCACCCCAAGAACAGGAATAGAGTCATTAAAACAGCATGTTCTGGGACAGCAGTGATCCC
>NW_010445752.1:0-450 GCF_000710305.1 Buceros rhinoceros silvestris | reverse complement strand
ATATTGAAAGAATATTCCAGAGGAAGACTTTTATGGACAAGGGATTACTGAGAGGATCTACAACAGACAACACTGTGACTGAATGGCACTGAGTAATTAATGAAAAACACAGGAGGAAATTCACCTCTTTCACTGAGAGTGTCTGCTCCTACAGTGGCCGAATTCTGACCTCAATTATATCTGTGTGACCTTATCTAGCACCATCTGTTCAAAAATGCATGCCTAGCTCCTTTTTGCTGTCTTAAATTTTCCATAAGTGTGCTTCGAATTCTAATTAAGTATTGTAGTTGTATCTGTGATTTGTTTTCATTTTTTATCTTGATTTTACTTACACTTTCTAGTATCAGCATACACAAACACATGAAAAGCAAATCTGAGAATAATTTTCATAATAAAAATAATCAACTTTGATTAGCATTTGCTATGGAAGCTTTGTGATTTTTTTTTTTT
>NW_010445751.1:0-450 GCF_000710305.1 Buceros rhinoceros silvestris | reverse complement strand
CTCCTGCACACGGTCTCCTTTGCAGAGTCAGGGCTGGGAGCAGGTTCTGCTGCCCAGAGCAGCCACTGCACAAAGGGACCAACACTGCCCCGGGGTGAGGGGGATTGTCTGGTTACCTGAGGAGCTGAGCCCCACTTACCTGCTGTGATCAGCTGTAATCCAGCACGGGAGACAGAGTCAGGACTTGCATTCCATGGGGTGACAGCATGCCCTGCCTCCTTGGTCCCTCCTTTGCCTTCACCTGGGAGCCGTAAGGCCACGTCCCACCCTGCCACTGCTGGCCCCCACTGCCAGTCCCACTGCAGCCAGGCTGCTCAGTGGGGGACACTCCACTTGCAGCCAACCCCCCCCAGCATGCCGTGAGCGGTCAGGGTGCACCCTGCAAGCCCCGGAGGGATTTTCTCTCCTCTGCTCCCATGAGCATCCTCTCCTGCCTCACCCACTGCTCCC
>NW_010445750.1:0-450 GCF_000710305.1 Buceros rhinoceros silvestris | reverse complement strand
ACACCCGCATTCAGGGCAGTGCAGGGGCTCTGGACTCGCCAACAGGTTGGGACTGGGGCCACGCAGCCCCCAGAGCCCTGGGCTGTGCGGAAGAGAGCATCACTGGGGGAGCCAAGGAGGGGAGCAGCAGCCTCTGGCTGTCCAAGCCCTGGGCCAGGCGCTGCTGCTCATGGACACCCAAGAGCAGGAGCACCTGAAAAAACGGCAGGCAGCTCCGGATGCCACGGGGCAAATGTCAGGGTGCAGCCTTGCCTGTTGTAGGTGACCCCGGGGGCAGCATCTGCATCCTGCCTGGCTGCACAGACCCCCACCCCTGTGCCTGCGCCCTCAGTCTGAGGGTCTGCAAGGAGACAAGACCCACTTCTCCGGAGACGTGGATGTGGGCTGGGGGCTGGCTGCCACAGGGAGAAACCTTTCTGGGAGCCCACATCCTGCATCGGGCCACAGCTA
>NW_010445749.1:0-449 GCF_000710305.1 Buceros rhinoceros silvestris | reverse complement strand
AGACTGACTATTCCGTTTCAGTTGCCAATGCCTAGATATCTCGCATCATTTTGTTAAAGGCCAACATCCTACTTGGCTTCCAGATCTGGGAGATGGTGAGGCCATTGGAAGCAAAAGTTCCTGGAATTCACACCAGAAGATCAAGTTACCTGGTTAATCGGTTATTTTACAATAGCTGTGTTTCCCCATCTGCTGGCCATTAGGCAGCAAAACGCACCAAGGAAAGGAGTGGAATTAGAATAGTAAACCACTCTTCCATTGCTGAACTCTTTCTCTAAGGTGTTGTGGTTTACACCCAGCTGACAACCAAGCATGACACAGATGCTCTCTTACTCCAGAAAGGAAAGAATACGACAAAAGCTTTAAGGTCGAGATGAAGGGCAGGGAAGGCTCACTTACCAGATTACGGTCATGGGCAAAAGACAGACTCGACGTGGGGAAACAAAATC
>NW_010445748.1:0-449 GCF_000710305.1 Buceros rhinoceros silvestris | reverse complement strand
TTGAGCTAAAGCTTTATTTGCTTGCTCTGTGCAGCCTTCCTGCCCTCAGCCCTCCCGTTCTCAATCTTCAGCAAAGCCAGCTTGTTTTCAGCAGTTGTGGGGTGAGAAGAAAAAAAAAGGACACCACTCCTGTTTGTTAGTAAAAGAGAGCTTTCTCCCAGATAACTTCTGAAGGTCTTTGGTGTATTCCCCTGTCTTTCAAAGCTGATTTTCCTTGATACCAACTGATGAAACGGAGAGCTGCAGTTCTGGCACTTCCTGATTCCTAAGTGAGTAGTTCCAGTAAGGTCGATACACATAATAATTCCTTTGTCGCTGTTTCTCTTTCAAATTCTGGACCACTCATTGAAAGGCTGTGAACGTAATAATTCGAATATTTTTAATATGAATTCGGACAATTCTGTTACATAGTTGGTCCAGTGTCCTCCAAGTCTTGGATAACCTGGTTG
>NW_010445747.1:0-449 GCF_000710305.1 Buceros rhinoceros silvestris | reverse complement strand
CGGCGAAGCCGCAGCGGTGCTGGGGCGTTAACCCGTCCGGCGGGGCTCTGCAGAGAGAACTGGGGAAATGAAGCCTAATTTAATCTTTCGAAGAGATGGAAATGCCCTAACCAGCATTATTGTATCGTTTGTATTTGATCTAAAACGTTAGCGTAAATATTACAGGTACCTACCGTTCATTTAAGCAAAACTTCGCTTAAATTAAAGAAAAACAAAAGAAAACAAAAGAAACCAAGCCAATGAACCAAACCCCTCCGCTTTAGAGCCTGCTTCGTTGCCGCAGTTCGGTGCATACGCGGTTATGTGGCGGAAAGCTGGCTCGAGTGTGAGTGGTGGGATTTCCTAGGACTGGGTGGGAACTGGGGCAGCAGCGCGTTTATTTCAACGAATGCCTTAAAATCGTGCGCTTTGCTGGCTGGCGGGATCCGCTCTTTTCCTTCTGCTGGGGC
>NW_010445746.1:0-449 GCF_000710305.1 Buceros rhinoceros silvestris | reverse complement strand
GGGGGTGCCTCCTTCATCCCCGACCCCCACGGCTCATCCTCCTCCTCCCCGGGCAGGGCGGGAGGCTCCTTTCCCGGCCCCAAATCCAATCCGAGGGCTGCGGTTGTCAACAAAACCACCCAGATCGAGCTGTTTTTAGCACCTCGTTGGCATGGCAACAGTGGGGCCTGCACCACTGGCGCTTGCTGGGGGAGCAAACCCAAGATCCCAGTTTGCCCAGTTAATTAACACCCTCTTTTTTCTCCCCCTTGCGCCTAGAACCGAAGCCTGGAGCAGAAACACCAGGAAAACCATCCCGGGACTCACTGGGCTCTGCCTGACCCCAGCAGCAGGATCTGGTTGGACCCAGCATCGCTCAAGCGCATGAAACTGGTTTTGCTCCTGGTTTTTCCTGTAAAAAAAAGGGTAAAATGATCCTTTTTTTTTTTTTTCTGCGCAGAGACTCTCCC
>NW_010445745.1:0-449 GCF_000710305.1 Buceros rhinoceros silvestris | reverse complement strand
AACATTTATTTCAGATGTAGTTTTGTTTTATGGTTCTAGTTTGATTGGTCTTGGTTGGTGGGATGACAAGGAGGGAAAACTGCTTTGCTGCCCTTTCAGAGATACGTCAGTGCTGGAACAAAGTCGTCCCTGTTCTCTCAGTTCTTCTGCCATTGCCTTCAAGTCCAAGTTTATGCTTATTCATAAATGTGCAACGGTTCACTTGGTCGTCAGCCTCAAGAACGCACGCAGCAGTGGGACAGCTGGCAGGGTGAGTCGTGGAACCAGCACGAAGAACGACACAGTCAAAGGAGAAGCGAGAGGCTACGGCTTACTCGGGGAAGTGCGCTGGAAGGTGTTACAGGCCAGGTGGTATATTCAGGACTAAGTAGCACAGCTCTGTGAGCAAACATGAGTTTGGTATATTTTTTAAAATAAGCCTCAGATATGTGAGGATTTTTTTTTTTTTT
>NW_010445744.1:0-449 GCF_000710305.1 Buceros rhinoceros silvestris | reverse complement strand
GTGGGAAACAGTGTCAAAGGCTTCACTAAAGGCTTGGAGTAATTCTGGCCTGGTGCCAGAGCCTTTCTTGCTGCCTGCACCCAAGATGAAATTCAAACCCCCTTTCCATGACAAGGAGAGTGTATCACTGCCCTGGAAGTGTTGCAGCAGTCTGCTGCTGTGAGGGAGCTGGAGCCAGGCACCATGCAGCCTTGGTGGGTGGCCTGACCTGCTCGGCTGTTTCCAGATGTTTGGAGCAAGGTGATTTCATTACCCTGCTTGATTTCTGCTCCCACAGGTCTCCTACCTCGAAGGCTCTGAGCAAAAGGCAGCTTCAGAAAAAGGTCACAATTTCACACTCTGCTCTTGAGCACATATGATATGGGAGGTAAAACCAGAGGTTTGCTGTCAGATGAAGTTGGAGATCCCTGCTGCTTCCTCTCCCCATATTCCTGGGTTCAAAACTGAAT
>NW_010445743.1:0-449 GCF_000710305.1 Buceros rhinoceros silvestris | reverse complement strand
CCCCCAGAAAGGTGTGGGAGCCCATGCCGTCCCCTTGCTGGACAGGACACAGGCTCCTCTCTGGCTTCTGCATGCAGAGGGTTTGATTTGTCAAAGATCTCCAGGTATTTCCCAGTGGGAGTAAAAAACCACACCCTTTACGTTACAGTGGGGGCACCAAGCTGTTCATGCTTTTCTATCCCTTTTTTAAGGGAAGCTTTATTAGACTGCTCAATGGATTTTCCAGTTAAAATAATTGGTGTTTTATACTGTAGGCATCAATAAAAATGTAAATACAAACAGGAAAGGCAGCAGCAGCAGCGACGGATTTTCCTGTTTTGCTCCCTGGGCTGAACTGGCAGGTCTCCGGTTCTCCGTAAGGAACAATACCGAAGTGTCTAAGCGGGGCTGGCCAGCTCCTCCACTGAGCCCCATCACCAACCTCCCCCTCCCCAGCTCTCGTGCTGAAC
>NW_010445742.1:0-449 GCF_000710305.1 Buceros rhinoceros silvestris | reverse complement strand
GGGCTGGGGGCTGTGAGACGTGCTGCGGTGCCGCAGGTTTCGCGCCGCACCGACTGCTTCTGGAAAGCCACGTGGAAAAGCGCTTTGCTGCTGGAGTTCGCAGCCGGCTCCGGGGGTGTCTGCCCCAAAACGGGCCGTCGTCCAAGGCACGAGGGCGGCCGCGCTGGTGCAGGGGAGGGATTGTGCCGCGCTCGCCGGCCGGTGCAGCGGGAAGCCGGCGGCTCTGAGGTTTGGTCCGGGGTCTTGCTGTCACCCAGAAGTACCCGCCGCCCTGGGTGGCAGCTGCTTCTGCGGTGTCTGCGTGAGTGAGGGGTTCGTGACCTTGCATTTTGAGTGCCTCTCTCTTCGTTTAGGTGACTTGTTTAGGGATTTCTGGTCTGATCTTCCACCAAACACTGTCAGCTAATTTTCTTTCTTATGGGAAGAAGTTATATGTGCCCCCACAAAAC
>NW_010445741.1:0-449 GCF_000710305.1 Buceros rhinoceros silvestris | reverse complement strand
TTGACATCCAGTTCCATTGCCAACGTACGTGGCTCTACACTGAAAGGGTCATCACACTCATTTTCTGAAATATCTCCCCACAGAGGCGTGTAACTGCGTCCCTGGTAGCTCCCCTGCCTCCTACACTTCCTTCCTTCACTGAAGAAAGGAAGATAAACTACATAAACAGTTATTCACTTCTAACCAATACGCTTTAAAAGCCACTCATTTTTGCATGGCACTGCAGAGCACACCTGCAGCATTCGAAAGCAGAATATTCTGCATTTAGCAGCAGTAGTAAAGCACTTCTGGAGCCGGCTGTGGATACCCAAAGGTTTAACCATCTCTGTGGCTCTTCAGTCCTTCCCTGTATCCTGCTTCCCAGGGTGATGCCCTTCTGTGCAAAGAGGTTAACTCATCCATACTTGCAGTATATTTTGAGAGCTCGTTGTGGGGAAAGGCTGCTCAAA
>NW_010445740.1:0-449 GCF_000710305.1 Buceros rhinoceros silvestris | reverse complement strand
AGCTTATGGAGTTCCCACCATAGCACATCTATGTTGTGCCAGTACAGCTGTCTGTAGAGCTGTCCCCTGAGTAAAAATATTGGATTAATCCATGCGTATATATATATTCATACATAGATGTATATATAGATACCCATGCATATACGCACAGTGGTATGTTGGAGAGAGGCAGGTCTCCCTCAAAATAGCATTGCTTCCAAAGCTCTCATATCCCAAGTAATGGAACTACAGCCCCATCATCACTACATCTTATAACATTTAGGATCTGAATCTAACATTCGGAACACCAGTCCTGTGGAGTCGCTGAAGCACGGTATGGATCACACCTATCCCAAATTTAGACTGAAGTTTAGAGTCTCAGAATTCTACATTTAGAAATGCACTATGTATCACCTTAACAGCAAAATACTTCTCAGATAAATCTGCCCTACTCCTGTCAATATATATTC
>NW_010445739.1:0-448 GCF_000710305.1 Buceros rhinoceros silvestris | reverse complement strand
TTGTTTTAAACAGATGTATTTCATGTACACTGTCATTACACTCGTTTTCTAAAGGGCAATTACAAAAATGCTTTTAAAGAAAATCAATTTCTTGGACTCTTGTATGACTGCTGCTGACATGTGCTATAGTTTGACTTCCTGTGTGTCACAAGGTATAATTTCTTTCACTAGGCCCTTCAATAAATTTCTCAGTGATGCCTTTGAGGTCTAATTCATGCATTTATACCTTGATCATTAGCTCCTGTTTCTATAAAAAAGCCTGGTAGGAAGCATTATGAAAGGTACTTGTAATCATTCAGTGCCCCACACAGAAATTCAGTGGAGTAATCTTAGAAGTATGCACTCCAGCAATCTATTGATTTATGTTTTCATTATATAGAAATCAGCTTTTAAATTAATAAGAAGCTTCCATTCACACATCCCAAATCTGCTAAAGTGAGTATAAAAC
>NW_010445738.1:0-448 GCF_000710305.1 Buceros rhinoceros silvestris | reverse complement strand
CAAGGGGAAATGACAAGTGACCTGCTACACCACTTAGACACACATGAATAACTGGGTCTGGATAGGATGCACCCAAGGGTAGTGAGGGAACTGGCACAGCACTCACCAAGACACTCTCCACCATTTATCAGCAATCATGGCTAACCGGGGAGGTCCCAATTGACTGCAGATTAGCAAATGTGATGCTCATCTACAAGAAGGACTAGAAGGAGGATCCAAGGAACTACAGGCCTCTCAGTCAGACCTCAGTGCTGGGGAAGGTTACAGAGCAGAACATCTTGAGTGCCATCTTATGTGGCACCAACAGGACAGCCAAGTGATCAGGCCAGTCAGCACGGGTTTGTGAAAGGCAGATCCTGCTTGACTAAGCTCATCTCCTCCTATGACAAGATGATGTGCTTAGTAGATGAGGTAAAAGGCTGTGGCTGCTCTACAGAGGGATCTGAAC
>NW_010445737.1:0-448 GCF_000710305.1 Buceros rhinoceros silvestris | reverse complement strand
CCACCCACGGACCCACCCACATCACGGTTTCCTGATCTGGCTCTGCAGAGCCGGGAGGGAAGAGACAGGGCAGTGCTTTGTCTGTGTCCACTGGGAGGTGGCTCAGCGCTGGATTCCTTGAGATAATGCTATGCTCCTCCGAATCAGGAGCAACAGCTACTGTTTATGCTGACCTTACTACTTGTGTCTGAGGTCGGCAAGCTCCTGTGTTTAAGATCTTGTGGTCTCATCTCACTAAGGGAACCAGTGCGTTGCTCTCCACCTCTCTTTTTTCCCCTATCAGAGGCAGATTGTACTGGTGAGAAAGTACTAACGTGTTTGGTAAGCCTGTTACAGTTAAACCAATTGAAATAACGTTGGGAGAAGGTGGTTTTTTGCTTGCTTCAGTTGCTGGTGTCTACTCACAAAGTGCTTTTTGGCAAGACGCCGACCAGCTGCTTCTGCTGGG
>NW_010445736.1:0-448 GCF_000710305.1 Buceros rhinoceros silvestris | reverse complement strand
CTCCCAAAGTATGTCCAAAAGTCCTGCAAAGTTGGAATTTGTCTCCCAGAGAGAGACAAACCAACACGTGAAGCCTCCCAGACGACAGAGTAGTGGAGAGTCCAGAGTCTGTCCTGTCCAGTCTGACCTTGGGCTCTCACTCCCCATACACCCCTCAGCCGGGTGCCCCGGGTGCCCTCCGTGTCCCACAGCCCTGCGCGCTGTGTCACACCAAGGCCCGGAAAGACGGAAAATAGGATTTCACAGGAGTTCAACTTCTGCCTTGGCAGATTAAAAGTTACCTGAATAAAACCGCAGGTAGTCCCTACGGAATTCTGATTCCCAGGAGGCGTTCTGGACTCCAACAGACTAGTTACTGTGCGTTCTGGACTCCAACAGACTAGTTACCGTGATGACTATGAAGTATTTTTCCATTCACCTGGCCCAGACATGAATAAACCCCCTGATT
>NW_010445735.1:0-448 GCF_000710305.1 Buceros rhinoceros silvestris | reverse complement strand
AGGGAATCTTTGCCAGCAGGCTGGCCGGTGGGCTTTAAACTGAAGGGCTTGGGGTGCGGGGTCCAGAATGGCACCGCTCGTGCCGTCACATCCAGCTGGGGAATACACCCAGCCAACCAGAGCAGCAGCAAGTGTTCCTGAGCCGCCTTCCAAGAAGGCCAACCACCTCCAGGGTGCGTATGGCCACGGCGGATCTTCCTGCACCCCTCCAGGGAAACCTGCTCGGTTGCCTCTCTGAAACGCCTGTGCGCCGATGCACACAGCGTGGGGAGTGAACAGCAAGCACTGGAGACCCGCGTGTGCTTGCAGGGCCAGGATTAAGAGGCAGGGTAATATGGGTGACACTGTTGTGGGGCGACCTGTTTACAGGCGACCGTTTCAGGAAGAAAAGGCCTGATGAGGCCTTCTACAGGCGGCTGAAAGTAGCCTCACAGTCACAGGCCCTGGT
>NW_010445734.1:0-448 GCF_000710305.1 Buceros rhinoceros silvestris | reverse complement strand
TTTATCAATACAGTTGTTCTTTTCCTGCACTTCATGTCTACGCAAACCGTTCAAGCAACTGTTAAATTTAACAACGTTAGTGGAGTTTTCACCCTTTAGTCAAGTCCATGATGTTTGTTAACTGGTTTCTTTATTTGTACTGAACAGATTTTATCGAAAGGGGAGCTGCAGGTGTCAGACAAAGAACGACACACGCAGCTGGAGCAGATGTTTAGAGACATCGCGACTATCGTGGCTGACAAGTGTGTGAATCCTGAAACAAAGAGGCCGTACACAGTAATCCTCATAGAAAGAGCCATGAAGGATATCCACTACTCCGTCAAACCCCACAAGAGCACCAAGCAGCAGGTTAGTTTTCTCCCAGAATCAGCTGCTGCTCAGCAGGGTTGTCATCAAGTGTCACCTTCCTGTTAGCAGCAGCAGAGGACCTGTGCGGCCCACAGCCCGC
>NW_010445733.1:0-446 GCF_000710305.1 Buceros rhinoceros silvestris | reverse complement strand
GTCTCTCGCTCACCAGCGCAGCAGTTAAGTGGTGTAATTGCAGCGTGTACCGCGCCGCAGTAAATAGCACCGATAATAATCCAGTGATTGATCACCACATTTAATCAACGTTTTCAGAGGCCGTTTGCTATCCCAGCTGCATTGTTTGCATATCCAGCTGTGCAGGCAGCCCGCTGTGTGGAGACTGTGGATAACATTTTTAACCCTCTCGTTTCTGTTTCCTTGAATTCACATTGCAGTGAACAACGTTGAATTTGAAAGCAAAGGAGAGGAGAAGAAAGACGTTGATGACTTGACGAAAAATGGGCCTAAACCAATCTTGCCTTACAGTTCCATGTTTATCCTAAGTCCTACAAATCCGTAAGTCCTCTGGCTCTATAATAGCACTTATGGGTTACTTCAGGCTTGGGTATTCAAAGCAATAACATGAACCTGCTCTTCCCCTC
>NW_010445732.1:0-448 GCF_000710305.1 Buceros rhinoceros silvestris | reverse complement strand
TACCTCGGTCCCTCGACCCTTAACAGTGTACCATCCAGGAGTTTCTCTTTAAAATCCACCGACTGAATGCATTATTAAGTGTCCAATACGAATAGAAAACATCTCTCATTATCTGTAACCTGATATTTTGTAGATTAGTCAATGTACTATTCAAGCCAAGAAGAACAAATACAAATGTTTCTTTAGAACCTAAATTCATAATATATTTCTATTTTCTTCAGGTGCATAGTACTTTACAACCATTATTTCTGAGTTCTAGAGAGATCTTACAAGCCAACTGTGAAGAATTATATTGGCTAATTTTAACATTAGGAGTAGGTACTTCCACGTAGTTGAGAATTGACAGGTTTGTGATCTATGAGAATTCAAACTGATTGGACTTTCTGCTATAAATGTCAGAAATAAATCTGAATGGAACTGATAAGTGTAATCTAAAAAGCTTGTTGCT
>NW_010445731.1:0-448 GCF_000710305.1 Buceros rhinoceros silvestris | reverse complement strand
GGAAACAGTGTCAAAGGCTTTGCTAAAATCTCTGCTTTTTCTTAGCTTTTCACTCTCGAGTAAGTAGTCTAGGCCTTTATTTTGTTTCCTGTTAGAAATTAGGTGGTGGGAGTTTGGGGGTTTTTGTTTCCTGAATTTGAAATAATCAAAAGGAAGATGTCTGTCAAACATGAAGACAAAATGATATCCCAGTGTTTTACTGCTGACAAGAAAGTTTCACTATCATCATTGTTTAGCACAACCTACTGCAATAAGAAATTTTCC
Organism: Buceros rhinoceros silvestris; assembly: GCF_000710305.1. Taxonomy (NCBI): domain Eukaryota; kingdom Metazoa; phylum Chordata; class Aves; order Bucerotiformes; family Bucerotidae; genus Buceros; species Buceros rhinoceros. The sequence continues at coordinate 184 of NW_010445731.1, read as the reverse complement.
TGTTTAAAAATGTTGCCAAATATTAGATTAGTGTCAGGTCTGTGGCATTCCCAATGACTGGCTCAAAATAGAGCAGTTCAAAAAATCTGGTATCTAATAAGTAGGGCATTTCTTCTTCATTCTTTTCTTCTTCAGTGAATAAATGACTGAGAAGAAAGTATTGTGTCACCGGTTTGGCCGAGGT
>NW_010445730.1:0-448 GCF_000710305.1 Buceros rhinoceros silvestris | reverse complement strand
TTAATTGTTGGTGTATCATTGGCTTATTGTTTGCTTCTTTTTGCCTTGGTTTATTTTTGGCTTAACTGTTGGGTTATTGTTGGCTTATTGTTATCTTAACTGGTGGTTGCTTGTTCGCTTATTATTAGCTTATTGTTGGCTTGTTGGTTTATTCTTGGCTTGACTTTTGGCTTATTATTGGCTTATTTTTGGCTGAATTGGTGGTTTATTGTTGGCTTAATAAACCGACAATAACCCAATAATAAGCCCGCAATAACCCAACAATAAGCCAACAATAACCTACTAAATAACCAAAAATAAACAAAGCCATCAATAAGGCAACAATAATAAAAAAATTAACCAACAATTAGGCGACCAATTCGGCCAACAATAAGCCAAAAATAAGCTAGTGATAAATAACATTTAACCCAATATTTAAGCCAATAAGCCAACAAAAAGCCAAAAATAA
>NW_010445729.1:0-448 GCF_000710305.1 Buceros rhinoceros silvestris | reverse complement strand
ACACCTCAGAAAAGTTAAGATAAAACAGAACTTGATGACAGCCACACTAACCACAGAACAGAACAGTAACGCTTAACATATGTTTCCTTGCTACCACCCTGTCAATGCACCACAATCCCATCTTGAAGAAAGTGTCTTTAATGGCTCATTTAAACCATTTGTCTACCCCTCCACTCACACACAGCTCTCACAGCACCTGTACCAGCAGTTCCTAGGCTACCGGCAAGTCAGCACATGGACAGAAAGAAGGTTTAGGAACGTGCTCCTAAACTTCAAGCCTGCTGTATTTACTGTGTTTGGGAAATAGTGTTGAACATTTTTCACATTTGAACCATGCTGATGAAAGCTGGGTGAGTTACTTTGTTAAATTTTGTCAGGCAGAAGCAGCAACTGAGAAAATGTGTGAGCGACGATCAAGTAAGGTAAGAATGCAAAAGGACCTGAAACG
>NW_010445728.1:0-448 GCF_000710305.1 Buceros rhinoceros silvestris | reverse complement strand
TTTCTGCCCATCCTATTTTAATCTCTATTTCCTGTTTGTTTTCACCATTCATAGACCGGGAAGGAAGCTACTGTGTCTTATGGATTTTCCACACTCCTGTTTCTATTTCCGCTATGAGAAATCAGCCTTTAAAGCAGCATAACAAAAAAACCTTTCAGCAGTGTTTTTGGTGGGCTGCAAGGAAGTTGGGACCAACAAAGAAAACAGAGATCAGAACAGTGATTTTTCTTATACAGTTGGTGACAAGTAGGAAATGGAATAGCCGTTGTGTGTTACAGAAGGCTTTTTGCTGCACTGTAGTTATGATAAGCCCTGGACAAACACATGGTAAAGATGATGCCTCTGAAGGAACGTTTCCACTAAAGCCGGTTCCTCTTTTGGACAGGACGTTTACACCGACAGAGCTTTAAATCTGAAGATGTATACTCATTATTAATTTTTTTTTTTT
>NW_010445727.1:0-447 GCF_000710305.1 Buceros rhinoceros silvestris | reverse complement strand
TTGCATGGAATAAGTGTAGCTCTACTGTAACAGCTTGCATACTGCCTTCCATTTTCCTCCTCCCTTGGGGATGATTCTTGGTCTGGCTGGGGTATCGAGGTTTTCTGAACCTGTAACCGCGTTAAGGAGAGAGCTGAGAGTTCCTTGTAGTACTGCGTAGCTGTTACTCTTCCCAAAAGTAGGTTATAAGGCAGTAGTTGCTGTTCCATATGGACTCTCAGCAGTGGTTGCAGGGCAGGCAAGAAAATTAAAGTCAAATTGCAACCTGTATTTGATATGTAGAATTGGTTGGGGGCATCTTGCACAAGAATATTTATCCACAGGTGATCAATAGTTACACTAGAGAAGCAGAATGAGAGCTGTTCCCTTTCAGTGACAGCTCGCTCTCTCTCATCGTGATGGAACAGATTGGGAAAACTAAGTTGATTGTCTTTGGAAGCTAAATAC
>NW_010445726.1:0-447 GCF_000710305.1 Buceros rhinoceros silvestris | reverse complement strand
AGAAGAGTAGAAAATCTAGGAGAACCTAAATGTTTAATTTTTGTCAGTCATAACAAATCATGTTCCTGGGGAGGGGAAATCTCCCCTCCATGTGCTATGAGCAAAGCACTTTCCCAGGCTGCCACACTACTGCATGTTGTAATGTCACCTGTTACATCATAAGAAGATTGTCGTTCCAAATCATGATTCTTTAATCTTCTGCTCTTAAGACTTACTTTCTAATCCTGGACAGACTTCAGGTTCCATAAGCCATGGCCCTCAAAGTGGCAGTGCTGCTGTCTGAATGGGTAGTTGGTCACATCGATAAAGCATACTGTTCTGTCCAGCTCTTGGGACTTTTTCTTTTCACCCACTGAAATGGTTGAAATGCTCTGTGTCGTTGGTAACACTTGCTTTGGAGAATATCCCACAGAATATTTCAATGGTGGAAGAGCCTTGTGCAGAATG